>NW_012108808.1:1608549-1636445 GCF_000951045.1 Mandrillus leucophaeus | reverse complement strand
AAAAAAAAAAAAAAAAGAAAAGAAAAAGAAAAAAGATAAAACAAAGAAAGAAAGAAAAAATAAGAAAAGTCCACTGTGGAGGAGAGAATGCTCAGCTCAGCAAAACTATTGTTCTCCCTAAAACTCTCCCTAAAACTGGTATTTGTTCACCCTGTTTATTCACAGAGTCACCTTGATTTTGTTTCAACACTCTGTCAGCACCAGGGTGCTGATTGCTATTTCATGGTTTTTCCCCAAAACAGCGGGCAAATGATGTTTCAGCAGGCAATGCTTTTCCCAATGCATGCTTGGGAAAATGCTTTTACTAAAATCTTCTTGTACACAATGTTTTTCACTGTGACATTTCACCCTCTTTTACTTTTTGACTCAATTTCTTCCCTTACGTGTGACCCAACTACTTCTTGTTAACCGAGTAATTCTCAGAGATTGTATGCCAGGTTTTTCAGCCCTTGTCAGGTTTCAACATGAGCTGGGGTAGAACAAATACTGGTGGATGGTGGCAGGTAGGTGAAAGAATGCTCAAGGAACCATAGGCAGTTGCAACATGACTTTATTCTCTTCCCCCACTACTGAGTCAGCAGTGCAGTTATATCACTCACAGACAATAATGGCTCAAAGCCAGATATGAGCTCACATAAGCAGTTTACATTAAATGGCTACATAAATATGATTACATAAAGCATGGGGTTGTGCGCCTGCACTCCAAATCTGCTGTGTCTTGCTGTACTGGATGTCAGCCTCAGTATACTCCTGACAGAAGCACAATCGTTTTCCTTACACTCTACCCACTAGCCCAAGGGAGTCCTCCTAGTGGGGAGACGTGCCCACAGGGCAGAACCCTGGACCCATAGGCCATAGCAGCAACACAGAGAGCAACAATTCACTACTAATATTCCCTGCTATGCTGCCCATAATTATTAGGCTCTGGCCTATACTCTTCAGTAAGGTTCTCAATTGTCTTGATTTCCTGGGAAACTTCCTGCAAAGCTGCTGTTAATGTTTTGTTGATTGTCAGAGATGAAGGTACAACATTGCATCCCCAAAAGAGCACAGATGCCACCTTGGGCAGCAGTTAATATGTCTAGGACCATCTGGGTCTGCAGTACCACCCTCCTGGTTTGATCAACCTCATCTGTCAATAGAAGGAGGGCAACTCAGGTGTAATCTAGCGCTCAAGCAGTGTGCTCCCCAAATGCTGTAACTTGCATTTCTACAGTTATGATACCTGCTGCAGAGATATGTAATGCTAAGGGGTAGAGCCACCAGGGAGCTCATTGCACTCGCAGAAACGAGGAAGGTAGCACCTCCCAGTTATGTATGCTTCTAGGCAATGTGGGCATAACAGTGGCAGGAACATAAGGCCATCCCCAGGTACAGCAGCCAGTCCAGTTAGCTGGCAAATATGACCATCCCATGTCTCCACTGACCCACATACTCCCAGGGGGCACAAAATCCATTGGGGTCCAGCTTGATGAGGCTGCCTATTTCATCATACATTTGGTGTGGTGACATATGTTATATTTATGCAGGCTACGCCAGGCAACCACCGCACAGTGATGTTACCCCAGTGATGCTTTATACATTGTGGTACCTTGTGGTGGGGGCATCATGTGTATTCCCACAAACCAGCCCCATCCATTATAGAGTTAGGAGTTAGCCAGGGAGTGGGCATGCCATGGGTTTTGTGGCAACCCCTATCCAAAGCTTGCCATGTCATTTTCCATACTTCAGCCATGGGACCCCAAGTCTCTAACCATGTCCAGTTTTCCACAGAAGCTGGATATATGTGCCAGGGTACACTGTCTGCAGCTGCTACTGAAAGAACAGTGCAGATCCAACAGGTGGAAACATTGGTCACCTCAACATAGGTGTGGGCTCATTCCACAGTGCCATTGGAGCATGTCAACCTACGGTCAAAACTGCAAAGCAGGCACAGGTACTATCAAGGGTAAATCATGCCCCTCAGGCAAAATACAAGCCCTCTCTTCATCTCTGGATAACAATGCAGCCCCCAAGGGCTTCTGCACTGGGCGATGGTACCACGCCTTCTCAACTCCCAGGGTTCCTTTGGGTCTTGTATCCATGCCAAAGTCACTGAGGAGCTAATAATAAGTCACACAGACAATACATATGTCCCCAGAAGGAACATATCACAGAGGCCATATATTAAATACAAAAAGAGTGACATGTAAATCATACTGGAGGTCCTCTTCCCAGGGGGTTACAATAGACAACCATCAGCAATGGGGGACTTGAAGGGTCCACAGCCAAAACCAGCTTTTTTGCTCCCTGTCTATAGTGGCATAGGGGCAGGCAACAACAGATTACCATTCATCCGCATACCTGGTCAGAGGAGGTCATCCTTGGTGTGTATCTGTAACTGGATGGGGGCAATGGCTTGGTTTAGCAATGCCTCCATTGGGGCCACGCTGCCTTTCTGTGGCTGTTCATTCAGTTTGGAGCATCAGGTCCAACCTTGAACTCTACCCTGCAAAGACAGGGAAGTAACAGGCAAGCATAACCTGTTTTCAGGAGTCCATTATATCGCTCAATCATACCAGCAGCTTGTGGGTTATATGGAACATGGAACTTCCACTGTATGTCGATCCATTGTGCCCACTGTTGTACTTGCTGTCCAGCAAAATGTGTTCCCCTATCACTTTCAACGTTCAGGGGATGACCGTATAGGGCACATAAGTTTTGCAGGGCCCGAATGGTATGTCATTAGTTAGTAATCCTGCAAGGGTAGGCAAACAACAGACCAGTGGCTCTGTCTACAGCCGTCAGCACATGCATATGCTCCTGTGACCTTGACAGCAGCCCCATGTAGTTTGCCATCTAGTCAAGAGCATCTGCCCTACCATCACTTGTGTAACACTGGGCAGCTGTCTCCATCTGGGGTATGCCTGTGAGCAGGCTGGGTGCTTCTGGTAGGCCTCCTAGATATCTTGCATGGGCAAGGATAGACCCCAGCTCTTACTGACATGTTGCATTAATTTACTCCTTGCATGACCCAATTTTCGATATTTTCGATACAGCCATAGGGCTACATCTTATGTAGGTGCTGACTCCATCCATCGAACCCTGGCCAGGGCATCTGCCTCATCATTGCTGGGGGCAGCCAAAGGCACACGGCCTGACACATGATAAATAGTTACATCTTTTTGGAGGTCCATTTCCCATAGGTCTTGCACATGACCTGGCCCCAAATGGGCAGGTGGACAACTAGCCAATTTTGTAACTTCCAGGTAGTTAACC
Source organism: Mandrillus leucophaeus (assembly GCF_000951045.1). NCBI lineage: Eukaryota > Metazoa > Chordata > Mammalia > Primates > Cercopithecidae > Mandrillus > Mandrillus leucophaeus. The sequence goes on along the minus strand of NW_012108808.1, from coordinate 1,633,187 downwards.
ACAAGGTCAGGCCTCTATAATCAGTGTAGATTACCATAGGTATTTCCTCCTTGGTGATCACTGTCCACACTTCCTTGAGTTCAACCCCTTTGTCCACACCCAGTATCAAACCATATGGTATCAGTACTAGGTTGGACTGTAACAGCGGCTCAGGCAGCAGTAACACCTCGGGTGGACCCTTCCATATACCATGCCTCATCGGGAATATGGGGGCATCCCTCTTTGGATGTTGATAGCTCAGGATTTAAGGGTACTTCAGACTGACTTATGGCCTTATCTTACATCAGAACTACAGATCCCAAGACTTCTCATAATTCTGCTGCTAAGGAGCTCGCACTCATGGCACTCCACTGTTCTAAGTAGGCACCCAACTCTGCTAACGTGGATGTCTGTGCCGTCCCAGTCCAGGGGGTCGTTATCTATGAATGTACCCCCTCCATTGGGTAAGTCTTCCACACAACTACTGTAGCCCATCCCATCACACTCTCACTCACAAGCCTGAAGGGTGGCATATGCAGCTGCTAATTACTCCTCTGTCAATGAATATCAGAGCTCAGCTCCCTTCCAAACTTGAGACCTAATGCCTACTGGTGTTCTAAAGTGCTCTGTGTGCTGCCATAGGTCCCAGCCAAAACCATCTGTAGTTACATGCACACTGAGTTCAAATGGGCATCCTGGGTCAATGACTCATAGGACCGGCACTTGTTGTGTGGCCCACTTGGCTGTAGAAAAGCCATCTCAGCCTCATTGTCTCAATCCCAGGTAGTTCCCTTTTTTGTCAGCTGATAAAATAGTTTTATCATCTGAGCCAAATGGGGCACAAATGCCCACCAATATCCCAAGAGGCCCACAAAAGTATGTAGCTGGCTCACCGTGGTTGGGCCAGAAACATGCCTGAATTTTGCGGATGATGGCCTCTGATATGGCCTTGGTCTTACCTGATCAGATAACTTCCTAGAATTTAACAGACAATCCAGGTTCTTGGACCTTGGATTCATTGACGGCCCAACTGCATGCTGCCAAATGTTGTCACAAGAGGGGTGCTGCCGCTTCTAAATTTTCAAGAGGATCAGAAGTTAACATAATATCAATATAATGGAATACACGGACCCCCTTTGGACATTTCCAGGAGGCTAAATGCATGGCAACGAGACGATGACATATGGTGGGACTATGCATATAGCCCTGTGACACAACTGTGAAAGTCCACTGTCGCCCTCCCCATGCAAAGGCAAATTGTTCGTGGCTCTCTGGAGCAATGTTGATTGAGAAGCATGCACTGGCAAAGTCCACTACATAGTGGTACTGTCACAATTCCATCATCAATCAGTCCATCAAATCCATAATCGATGGTACAGCTGTGTGTAAAGAAGGTATTGCTTTACTTAGTTCTTGATAATCCACCATCATTCACCAAGTTACAGCAGGCTTCCTGACCAGCCATCCTGGAGAATTGTAGGGGCTGTGGGAGCTACACACTATCTGCACCTCCTGTAACTTCTTAATAGTCTCAGTTCTCTCCATATGCCCACCTGGGAAGCAGCATTGACGAGTGGAAGTAACCCATCAGGGTGGTGGGAGGACCTGGGCCCAGGGATGCATACATCCACCCACAGAATGTATTCAGGTATAGGAGAGACATACACAGTGTATAAGCAGGAAGCCAAGCAGCCAATGCCAAGGTGCAAAGATACAGGTTTCACTTTCACTGACCATTCTCCATAGCTGTGTATGCATGCAGCCCTGCCTGGAAACTTACCCACTTTCCCACAGATGAGGCTACAATCTATGCCAGTGTCTACCAGTGCCAGCAGCCACTGTACATTGGTGGGGGACCAGCAGATTGCCAATTCCACAAGTGGCCTCCGGTCGTCTGGTGTCCCCCAAAGCCGTGGACCTTGGCCAGTTCCCTAATCAAGCACAAAAGGCTCTATAACTCCACCTGTCTGCAAGTAGTCCTTGAGCTGGAGCATCCAGGTGGGACGGGGTTGAGCAGCATTGCCCTTCTCCTTCTTGGGCATTTTCCAGAATTGTTGCTCCAGGGACAATTGCCTCCACAAAGCTAACAGCACTTCATTGGGTTGCTTAACAATTTTCTCTCAGTCAACCCCAGCCAAAATCAAATCAATCCACATTTGCCCACATCTCTGCTGGGGCCCCTTTTTGTCCCATTGGGTCATCCCCTGTTGAAGGGGTACCTTCCTCTTTTTTGTGACACAGGCTCCTTGTTCCTGCCTATGGCCCTCTGCTTCCCCAAGGGCCACCATGGCAGTAGTCACCTCATGTATGTGGCGTCTCACATATAGAGTGAGGACACTGGCCAGAGAGCCAAAGGCACTTGTCAGCACAGAGCCCAACACAAGGTCCCTCATGTGGGAGGTAAAGCATTCATCATCTGGCCCTCAGGTACTCAGATTAAACATAGCCTGCTGGATACCCATCTCTTGAATTACTTGCCCCAAATCTGTACACAATTGCCATTTACTCACAATTTTTGGTATTTCTCTGGCATCATTCCATACTGTTTGTATGGCTGCCATCAGCCGTTCAATTAGCATGTAGTTGCCTTGCCCCTGTGCTAACCTCCTGTTCACCTGCAATCATTGATGGAGGGAGGAATGGATGATAATGGAGGCCAACTTTTCCATTTCACAGGCATACAATACTGTTGCTCCCTCATCCCAAAGATGAAGCATCGAATCTGGTAGGGCTTCCTCTGAGCACTGCCAACACTGTTTACCTAATTCCTGCAACTCAACTGGGGTATAGGCAGTGTACGACATGTGCCCTGTCATAGTAGAGGGTCCCTGAGCCTGCCCCTGGGTCCCCAATGGCTGTCCATGCTCTATTTTCTGATGGTCCACTGGACAAACCCACAACAGAGGTTCTTCCTCCTAGGTATCACACCAAGCAGGGGTCTCTGACCAGGATGGTGGTCCCAGGCCTGCACTAATGGCAGCCCCTAATTCACATTCCAAGCTGTGTAGCTGGGCTTCCAGGTGCTCTGCTTACACCTGGAGGTCCCTTAACTGTGCTGCATTCTGCAGGGACTCAGCGTGCACTTCCCGTAGCATAGCCAAAAATGCCTATCCAACTCTTCCAGCAAAGGTGCGCTCCTTCTCGGTGCTCTGTGCTTCCAGGTACTTAAGCGCCTTCTCCATGCTCATCGGGGACCCGTTCACCACTGCCCATGTTTCTGCCAGGGCCCATCCTAGCAGAATGGCAGCCACTGGGTGTCATAACCCATGCTGGGGCCACATGGCTGACCTGGGATAATCAGGGGCCGAGGGCTCACTCACCTCAGGGTCCTGCCAACTACATCAACTGTCAGGTTCCAATGCAAGCTGGGGTCCAAGGGGAGCTGGTAGACAGTGGTGGGTAGCTGAAAGAACACTCAAGGGACTGTGGGCAGTTGGGACATGGCTTTAGTCTCTCTGCCATCTACAGAGTCAGCAATGCAGTTATATTACCCATAGATAATAATGGCTCAAAGCCAGATATGAGATCACACAAACGGGTTACATTAAATGGCTACATAAATGTGATTATCTAATGCACAGGATTGTGCACCTGCACTCCAAACTTGCCGTGTCATCTGTACCAGATGTCTACCTTGGCCTACTCCTGACTGAAACACAGCCATTTTCCTCAAAGCCCTGTCAACTTCTTGTATGGGTCTGTGGCATCTCCAGTGTTTAGAAGAAGGAAAAGAAGGAGGCAGCAGTTCATCCCTTCTTATCAGGAACCAGCAGACAAATGTCTTTTTTTTTTCTCAATGGATATTGTTGTGAAGATGGGAATATTGCTTATGTTAATGCACTGTATAATGTTTTCTTGCTTTCTCTTAACTATAATTACTCTCTCTTTCAGAGAGCATTTTGCTAGTCCCAAATTTGATTTCTGAACAACAAATATGTTCCAAAGAGACTTTGTTAGGAAGTTTAATTCAAGATGGTTCTGTTCATTGTTTTGTATTTACAAACAAAACTAAGTGACCCAAAATATGGAGTCACGTTCTTTTGGAAACTGGATTCAATAGCATGAGAAAGTTATCCTGGTTCTTTAAGCCAATTTGATCTATACATTTTAAGTCCTATACCTCTTAGCATTGAAAATACTATACTTTTATCAGATATATAGTTTTATAATAATTCAGTGATATTTGCTGCTTGTGCGCTATCATATCTGTGTCTATGTGCACATTCTGAGGCTCAACTCTAGACCTGTAAATCAGAATCCTTACCTTAACAAAATTAACTTTGAAGAAACATTTCTCTAGACAATAATTAAGATGCAACAAATAATTGGGATTAAATAAACCATGTAGTGTAACCAGTCTTCCAAGTAAGTTACAAATAAAAACTAAAAGATAACTCACAAGAATCTATAAGTTTGTGAGTTTTAAATGAGGTCAAAATAATTGATGAAGGAAAGAAGAAGTTGACATGGAAATTAAAAATGCTTACGAATGGATAATTAACATACTACCTATGACACTTAAGAAACCAACTAAAATATTTAGACAAAAATATACAATCATTAATGCTAATACTTACAAAAGAAAAATGTGGAAAATCTAATTTAATATTTAACCTAATAAATGAGTAAACTATAAGCAGAATAAATTCAGGAAAATTACATGGTAAGAAGTAGTAAAGATACTCATGGAGGCTGGATGTGGTGGCTCATGCCTGTAATCCCAGCACTTTGGGAGGCTAAGGCAGGTGGATCATGAGGTCAGGAGTTTGATACCAGCCTGGCTAACATAAGGAAACTCCGTCTCTACTAAAAATACAAAAAATTAGCTGAATGTGGTGATAGGCGACGGTAATCCCAGCTACTTGGGAAGCTTAGGCGTGGGAATCACTTGAACCCAGGAAGTGGAGGTTGCAGTGAGCCGAGGTTGAGCCACTGTATTCCAGCCCGGAAGACAGTGCAAGACTTTGTCTCAAAAAAAAAAAGACACTTATACTTATGGAAAAAATGAAAAAAGGAAACATATGATAACAAAGATTAAGAAAGCAAGTATTCATTTTTTAAAAATACTGAAAAATAGATTAATAGATTAACATATAGCCAGATTGATTCAATATATAGAGAAAGAAAACTAAACAGTATAGTGAAATGAAAAAGAACATTTTAAAAACCAAGGAGTTACCATTTGGTTCCTTATGTTACAAATAAGAAAATGTAGGCTTTGGGATACATCCTGCCCTAAAGAATGGAACTTGTAAGTAGAAGTTCTAAAATTTGAGCACAGGTCAGTACAACTCCAGAGTCAGTACATTTAAATTCTAGGCAGTGCATCACCCCTTTTATTATAGCAAACAAAACTTTAAAAATTCAGTTCATCAATTCTCCTAATTAAACTTGCATAATTCACCCTTTCACATCTTGAGTACTGTTCAACTAACCTTCTATCATTTTGTCAAATCATTCTGTGCTCTCGAAACTGAATATGTAGCATTTTGTCTGACATAAAAAATTGAGTTAATCAGACATTAATTCCATCTCTTCATATGAACGTCTTATAAACTTATCATTATGCGTGCACTCATTTCCTTTTCATTCATATATTTATATACATACATCCATACATACATTTGCTCAAACAGAAATAACAGGACAATATTCTTTATCCTTCCTCTGCCCTCTGGTCAATCTTAGCAAGTAGAAGGGATAGGTGACCAAAGCTGTTAAATTAAGAGTATTGTCAATAAATATCTGTTAAGTTAATTTAAAAGGCCAGACTGCAAGCTACTTAAGAACAAAGGTCAGGTCTTCTTTTTCCCTTGTGTCCTTAGTGCTCAGTATAATAAGTGACTAAATTTGCACACTTGAGGCCATTTCATGTAGGTAAATAATTCTACACATCAATGTTACTTAAAATTGCACTGTGTCATTATGAAACATTTAGATTTTGCTCTACTTACTCTGTTTATGATGAGAGAGGAGTGAAAAATATGCTTTAGAACACAACTCATCCCACATAGTTATACAGAAGGAAAGAATGCAGGGCAACATGTGCACACACACACCCTTTGTTTCCTTTCTAGTATTGGCTCTCCAAACCCTTAATCAAATATTAATGAAATAAAATACATCAAATGAGAATACAGAAACATTCACAATGGAGTTATTTATTTTGCAGCATATATAATTTGCATCAACACACTGCTAGAAAGCAATGTGTACAGTAAATGGTGTTTATTGCGCTTCCTGGATCTGTGACTTGGCTTCTATCATAACTTTAGAAAAAAATTATGGTCATTATTCATTCAAATATTTCTTCCGCTCCTTCTCTATTTCTTTGGCTTCTGGTATTCCTAACATATGTGTCATATTTCATATCTTTGGAAATTGACTACAATTCTTGGATGTTCTCTTGTTTTTATTATATTATTGTTATTATTTTTTGAATTGTCTTTGTATTTTAGTTAGAGAAGTTTCTATGGGCGTATCCTCAGGTTTACTGGTACTGTCCTCAGACATGTTCAGTCTACTGATGAGCCAATCAGAGACATTCTTGATTTCTGTTAAACTGCTTTTGATTTGTGGTTTGTTTTTATAGCCCTTTCCACTGTAATCTGTTACACCAGTGCCCTCGGTTGGTTTGGCGCTAAGGTGTGGGTGACATAAGTGTTCTACCACTTTGTGATAAAATGTCAGTATTTTTGTTTGCCCGTGTCTGTACTGTGACTTTCACAAGTGTTTTCTCCAGAGGTTTGGCTTCCTCTCTCCTCCCTACCTTTGACAAGACCGGAATGCTAGAGAAGGCTGGAGTTGGAACAGTGCCCTACCTCTAGCTGGGAGAAGACTCTGGTAAGTCTTTTTACTAGAGAGAGAATAGGTTTTTGTTTTAGCGAATGCTCAGTATGACTCCAGTGACTGTTCCAGATAAGGTCTCAGCTATGGCTGTCTGGATTTGCCCATCAGTCTAGATTTCAGAATGGTGGTTTGCCTTGGGATCTCAGTTCTCAGATGGGTCCAAGAAAAATAATTAATTTTCAGTGTTTCACCTTTTACTTATTATAAGGTTGTGAATGATGGCTTTCCATTTTTTACAGGCCAGAACTGTATTTTGTTGTTGAAAGTTTTGTCTCTTTATAATGCTAAAAACTAAATGCTTGAGATCAAACCAGAAAAAATGAATTAAAATTACAACAACAACAGAAAACATTGGTTATTCTCAATGCACATGCTATCTTATTTTCCTTTCTCTTTTGGCAAGTCATATTTTGTTCCTGAATTAATCATACTGTTTCTGATTCATGCTTCTCCAGAGGCTACCAAGTACCTCATAGAAATATATTTGTGAGGAAGCCATCCTTGCCTCCCCTCACACATCTGAAGCACTTTAGACTAAGGCAGGATACATATATGTAGATTGGCTAATAAAAAATTGATAATCACACTTGTTATGAAAAAATAGAAAATATTTGAAACTTTGTTTTAAAACTTAGTTTAAATTATGCATATTCTATTATGTGATGTATTAAAGCAGTTTTTCAAATTTTGTACATTTAAACAACAGTAATGTCCAAAGAATGACATTTGAAAATAGGAGATTAAATGCCAGCAAAACTAAACATCTCCCAACAGAGCTATGATATTTGACAGTTGTGAAATCTCTGAAGACATTTCAGTTTTATTTATTAGGTAAAGCTGTCAACAGTTTATACACACCATGAAACTCCAAAGCGACTATTATCAAATGACAGTACAGCTTGACATACGTGAAGGTAGTTACAAGAGAATATAAGAATTGATAAATCGTATTTAAAAGAAGAAAAATGAATATGAAATTATGGTCAGTAAAGAAATTCTGAAAACACTGGGTAGAGTAATTGTATTTTGGGGGCACAATGTGGAAACATTACCATCATCATATTATATTAAATAAATTGTCTATTAAACAATTGTCTCACCCTCTATATATTGATAAGGGAGTCAATTGTTGAAAAGATGGTGTAGTAAGTTTCCACTAATTAGATATTTTTTAAAAAAAACAGCCTATTTTTTAAAATTCTCTCTACATGAATGCCCCTGTAAAGGCTAAAGCCAGGGTTAGGAGTACAGAGAGCTTTTCTTAAGGGTACTATCCATCTCTTCTTGTTTATTTGTGATCACTGCACTCCAAGGTCCTCAAACTGCCAGGTATTCCTATCAATTTCAGTTCCTGAAACGTGCGTACATTCACTTCCTTAAACATGCGTAAATTCACTTCCTTTGCTTTGCTTATTCACGAAGCTTCCTTCATTAAATAACATTTCTGCCATTTTTTACCCGACCAACTCCTAGTCTTTTCTAAAACTCAACTCATACACCATCTTTTGTAGAACATCTTCTCTACTGACTTCATTGTTCACTTAATAATTCCCTCACCATACTTTTTGTTATCTTACTATATATGAAGCTATGTAAAAAATAGTAACTGCTCAAATGTAAGAGCATATGATGGGACAACTGGGTATTCACATGCAAAAAAAGAATAAAGTTGTAATTCATGATGGTTAATACTGAGTGTCAACTTGATTGGATTGTAGCATACAAAGTATTGATCCTGGCTGTGTCCGTGAGGGTATTGCCAAAGGAGATTAACATTTAAATTAGTGGGCTGGAAAAGGCAACCCACCCCTTAATCTGGGTGGGCACCATCTCATCAGCTGCCAGTGTGGCTAGAATATAAGCAGCAGGCAGAAAAATGTGAAAAGAGAGACTGACCTAGCCTCCCAGCCTTCATCTTTCTCCTGTGCTGGATGCTTCCTGCCCTTGAACATCGGACTCCAAATTCTTCAGTTTGGGAACTTGGACTGGCTCTCCTTGCTCCTCAGCCTACAGATGGCCTATTGTGGAACTTTGTGATCATGTGAGTTAATACTTAATAAACTCCCTTTATATACATGTATATGTTCTATTAGTTCTGTCCCTCTAGAGAATCCTAATACATACCTTTACCTTACACTGTATACAAAATTAACTCAAAAAGGACCAAAGACCCAAATGCAGGACCTAAAGTATGGACCTCTTAGAAAAAAACACAGAAGTACATCTTTGTATCTTTGGATTTTCCAATGGTTTCTTAGTTAATTCACAAAAGTACAAGCAACAAAAGAAAAAATAGAAACATTAGGCTTCATCAAATTAAAAAAAATATTTTGTGTTGAAAATTATACCATCAAAAAAGTGAAAAAACAGACCTAGAATCAGAGAAAATATTTGCAAATCAAATGTATGATAAATCTCTAGATTAAATAAAGAGCTATTACAACTCCTTAATTTAAAATTTCAATTATAAAATGGACAAAAGTTTCTAATACACATTTCTGTAAGGTAAGCATATGAAAAGATGTGTAACATCTGTATTAGTTTCCTATTGCTGCTGTGGCAAACTGTCACTAATTTAGTGGTTTAAAACTACATGAATTAATTAGCTTATAGGTCTAAAGTTAAGCAGTCCAAAATAGTTCTCATAAGGCTATGCTTCTTCTGGAGTAACGCTTCTGGGAAAACATCTATTTTATTGATTTCCAGCTTCTAGAGGCTGCCTGCATTCCTTGGCTCATGTCCCTTTCTTCTGTCACCAAAGGGAGTCTCATACTATTAATGTTGGTGCAAAAGTCATTACTGTTTTTGCCATTAAAAGTAATGGCAAAAATTACATAAATATGTAACAGTTTATACACACCATGAAAAGAAATGGCAAAAACAGAAATGACTTTTACACCAAGCTAATATCTTCAAATTTCTCTCTCTCTCTCCCTCTCTTTTGACTTTCATCTGACTCCCTCTTTCACATTTATAGGACCCATGTGATTACAGTAGGTCCATCCAGGTAATCTAGCATAACCTCCTTACTGTAAGGTCAACTGATTAGCAATATTGATTCTTTCTGCAATCTTAATTCTCCCTTGCCATGTAAAATAACACATTCATAGATTCCAGGGACTAGGACTTGGGCATTGTTGAGGGCCATTATTCTGTCTATCATTGAGGACCATTATTCTATCTATCACATCATAATTAGTTTTTAGGGACATGTGAATTAAAACCACAATGAGATATCACATTATACCCATTAGGATGCCATTATCAAAGAGACAGACAATAACAAGTAATTACAGTGATTTGGAGAAATTAGAACCTGAATGTTTTGCTGATGGAAATGTAAAATGGTACAGCCACTTCCAATTTGACAGTTTCTCAAATGTCTAGATACAGATTTACTACAGGACCTCAAAAACTATACTCCTAGGTGTTTATTCAAGAGAGTTGAAATATATATTCACCCCCCAAAAAAGTGTACACAATTCATCATAGAATAATTAGTCCTGATATATGAAAAGTGAAAATATATCAAATGCCTGTTCGTTACTGAATGGATAGGTAACGTAGAATACATTTATACATTGGAATGTTACTCAACCATGAAAAGGAATGAAGTACTGATACATACCATATCATGGATGAACTTTTAAAACTTGCCAAGTGCAATAAATCAGACATGAAAGACCATGTATGATATAATTCCATTTGTATGAAATGTCTACAAAACACAAATCTATAGATAAAAAAAGTAGATTAGTGGTTGCCAGAGACCAGAGGTAGAAGGGATTAGAGGGTGACTACTGAGAGACACAGGGTTTTTTGGGGCAGAATGATGAAAATATTCTGAAATTTGAGAGTAATCATGATTGCACAACTTTGTGACTATATTAAAACCACTGAATTTTACACTTTCAAATGATACATTTTATGGTATGTGAATTTTATCTTAATTTGAAAAATATTGAAAAGCTCATGACACACATACCAAGCCCTGTGCTAAGGTGTTAAGTACTTTTCTTATACCCTAGCTACTTATTTAACTCTGACAACTACCTTTTGACGTGATTGTTACTGCTATTGCTATCACTTTCAGGCAAGAAACCATGGGCAAAGTGAAAGTAAGTGACTTTTCCAAGGGCGAATAGCAAATAGGTAGCAGAAGAAAGAGGTGAGCCCTGGGATCTGGCTCCACAGCTCACTCCCTGAGTTGCACAGCTGTCCAGCTTCACTGTCAGTGCACAGGGGTTGTCTTACCAAAAAAACTTTAGGTTCCTTGTTGCCAAAAGTGGGATGAGATTTTGTGATCTCCAGTGTCCAGCATATGGGCAGTGATGTAACATGGACTCTGAAAGAGAGGAGTAAGATAGTGTTATGACTACGATGGTGTGCCTGAGTTGATTACTCACTGTATGATTTTGAAGACCTGAGTCACATCTCTAACTAGCATAGTTACTTTGAATTGTTTTAACTGAGAAAATAACAGTAACTAGCTCACAAAGCTGTTGTAAGTATTAAATGAGGTATACATAAAGAAACTGTTACAGTGTTTGAGACTCATTCATATATTCATTCATTATTTCAGCAAATATTTATTGTGTGCCTACTCTTTGTGTCAGACACTCTTTTAAGTGCTAATGCTATATCATTAAGCAAACGTAAGAATCCTTGCTGCTATTGTACTTACATTCTGGATGGAGACATAAAGAATATAATAAACATATAAACTATATTGTATGCTACTATATGGCAGGAGATTAGAAGATCTGTAGAAAAATGGAATAAAGTGAGCAATGAAGATGCAGCATAATGAGTATGTAGAAAGGCTGCGATTCAACTGAGACGACATTTGAACAAAAACTTGAAAGAGATAAAGGGCACATACGTCTGGGTAGAGGAACAGCGGGTGTATAAGTTTTGAAGAGGGAATGTATCCAGCATGTTTGAAAATATAAGGCTGGTATGGCTGGAATTGGGTGAGTAAGAAAGAGATGAAGAGTAAATAAGAGATTAGTCTGGAAGGTCACAGGGAGGTCAGAACTTGTAGATGAGTGTAGGTTTATAGGCTAGGCTTTATGGATCAAGCAAATAATTTTGCATTTGATTTTGAGTTCAACAAAGAGCCATTGGAGAGTTTTGTTTTGTTTTTTATTAAAAGAGTGAATAACTTTCATTTTGGAAAGACTACCGTAACTGCTATGTTGAGAACAGACCATAGAGAGAAGACCGTAAGAATAGAAGAGAGGGTAGTTAGGAAACTACTGCTCATCCAGGAGAGTTAATGTGACTCAGCTGAGGAAGACATTTGAGGAGGTGGTGACACATTGTCTGATGTTAGGCTATTTTCACAATACAGCCAACAGAATTGGCTGATATTTTGGATGGTTAGTGTGAGAATTATGAAAGGATCCAAGAATGCCTCTAGTGTTTTTAGCCTGAGATGGGGAAGGATAGTGTTGGAATTAGGTGAGAAAGAAGAACTAAGAATACAGCCAGTTAGGAAGAGAGATTAGGAGTTCATTTTTTGAAAATCTTAATGAAATTTTACATTTTTGAACACATAAAGGAAGAATTTAAAAAGAACATCGAAGTCATTAGAATTATCTATCTGATATTTTATAAACCTTAGGTAAATAAGTAAATATTTAACCATGATATTTCTTCCACCTAAGTAACCACTTAGCTTGGTAATACTTTCATAAGAAGAGAGTAGTCATTTCATTTGAAGATAGAAAGCTGAGTTTATTAAAGCTTCTGAAGATGCTTTATTGTTTTTCTCCTACAAATATTAAAGTTTAATCCCACATACAAGAAGTTATGTTGAAGATGGATAAATAAGTTATGTATTATTCCTCAAGCTAGCATGTATTACTAGAACTTTTTCTTAGCACAAGTCATTTTGTAATGTAGCTATGGCAAGATTACTGCTGCTTAAATTATATAACTTGAAAGTTACCTAAAAATTACTAATTTAATTAAAGCAGAACTATGTTCGTGAAAGAGAAAGACAGGAAAATTAATTGTTTTCATTTGTCTTAGTTTCTCATAACATAATGACGAAGTTAGAGAAATGTTCTAGTAAGGGGCCACTCTTTCCTTGACCAGGAAAATGCTATTATTGATTTAGCTTTCATGGAATGTGCAAATTAATGTAAAATGTCATTGCCAAAAACACCTGTACACTGTAATTGCTTCTGTATTATTTATAAACTACATAGTAAAAAATGAAGGAAATAAACTGGAAACCATAAAGCTATGGTGTGTAATAGAAGACTAGCAGACAGAATTATTTGATGTGAGAGGCATTTATTCATTCAACAAATACTGATGAGTACCTATTATTTGCTAGGTAATATTATAGATAAATGAAATTAAGGGATGCAAAACAGTCCTACTGATAAAATGACATAGAGAAACAATTATTTTATCTCATGTTTTAGTTGTATCAGTAGCAGCTATAAATCATTTGTTGAGTCAGATTTCTCCAATGATTAAACGACTCAATGGAACAAATTCAGAAAACAAATTCACCATCCTGATGTCTTCAACCTTTCTTAGAATAAGAGAGTTGAAAAATAACTCAAAGTTTCTTTGGGGATTAGCCTTTTGTCCATTAAAATTAACATCAAAACCCAATGCAATTCCAATGTAATTGGCAAAACCACAAACATTTCCTAAACAGGCCTTCAGGGAACTGAATGATTCCTGAAGTGATACCTAGTTTATTCTTCTAATGTCTTTAGGAGATTCTGATTAAAAATCAGTTGCAATAGTGAAATTATTATTAACATATTATAAAAATAAAAGCTCCATTTACTGAATTTCAGCTGCACATAGACAGTTGGAAGGATATCTGGCATGTATAAACATCTGGGCTTCGATGCTGTACTCTTGTACTTTTTTCTGTGACTGTTTTTGATCAAACAATTACTGTTGATTAAAGAGGCAAATCCAAAACCTCAACCTTTGAAAAGTGTTTTTATTCTATCTTAAGCTCTTCTTCCTAGCAAAATTTTATTTTCCTTTTTCATTTAAAAATTTAGTAAGCAAAATAATATTTTCCACATCTTTCTCCAAACTTCTCTTAGCCTCACATCTCTCTAACTTTATAATACATATGACTCTATACCAAAACATTTCTGTACTCTATTCTACAAAGCCAATTTCTTATTTTTTTCTCTAGATCTCAATCCCCATATCTTAGATTTTGACCACTCCCTTTCCAGAGTTTTCCACCATGATGCCCCTATTGGACAATTCTCTTCTGCCTTTCCATGTGCATGGGTATCCTTAGTATTTCTTTCTTGCCAGTTTGCCTTTGAAATATATGATGTGACTGCCGTTTTCATTTTCTTAGTATCCAATCTTCCTGTCTCTTTCTATTTAACATCGATCAAATACTAAACAGAGAAACTAGGTTTTGTTGTTCTGTTTTATCAAATTCTTGAATACTGTTCTCAACTTTTATTCAGATGGTACATATGACAGAGATTGTGAGTATAGGAGGACAGCCTTCATGTGGATGAAACCCTGACGATAAGGATGTGGTTAACATTAGATGTAGAATTAGAAAACTCAAGATGAACTCATAATCTTGACAGTATACATCCTCCCACTTTATGATGGTAGAAGTGTCCCAAAAGTACCAGCACTACTACTAGTGTGTATCCACCAGTGCACATGTATATCCACTATGCAGATCATGGTTTACATCACTATTCAGCCAAAGCCAACTGGACTCCTTGCAAGGTAACCCTTTCCATGACTTGAGTCAGGAACCAGTTTTTATACATGTTAATGAAATACTGTGCTCAATAGTGTATTTCAAGATAACACATTAGCTCACTGTCCTAATGAGTGGGAGTAAAGGCACAATATAGGTCCTTATCTCCCAGGACATGCTTGATATTAACAAGGCATTGGTAATTTTTTGAAATAATGGTAATAAATCAGGAAAGTACATTAGGTTGACAAGGAAATGAGTTATGCTTATTAAAAATAAAACATTTAGTGAGAGAAAGAGAGAGGGAGGGACAAGATCACGTGATAACCTGAGGTTTAAATGAAAGGATTAGGTTTAAGAGTCTCACTTATCAAACAAGTAATGTGTACTCTGGTGGTCCCCAACCTTTTTGGCACCAGGGACCAGTTTTGTGGAAGATAATTTGTTCCACAGGTAGAGGGGAGAATGGTTTTGGGATGACACTCTTCCACCTCAGATCATCAGGCATTAGAATCTTATAAGGAGCCCACAACTTAGATCCCTCACATGCACAGTTCACAATAGGGTTCGTGCTCCTGTGTCAATCGAGTGCCACTGCTGATCTGACAGGAGGTGCAGCTCAGGCATTAATGCTCACTCTCCCACCACTCACCGCCTGCTGTGCAGCCCAGTTCCTAACAGGACACAGATCGCTACTGGTCCACGGCCTGAGGGTTGGGGACCGGTGCTCTGGAAAGAAAGCTGACCTAGGAAACATGAATCAGATATAAAATATTTAGGATCAGTGATAAAAGTTTTTGATAATTCATATAAATAATATGATCTGACCTGAGAGGGTCTTTTTTCTCAGTGGGGGAGGGGTTATTTAAGATTACCTGGAAAGTGTTATAGTAAGAAGGTTCTAAGTTCCAAGGAGGTATAAAATTGAACAGAGAAAAAGACAACATGGATTAAACCAATAGTATTATAGTTTAGAACAGATTTTTGTTTAAATATTTTTCACATCATGTGGGTTTATGATTGTAAAAAATATTAGGGAAATTTAAAAATCAGACAAAATAAGTGTCATTGCAAAATTAAGTTTTAAGAAATTAAATTTGTGATTAGTATTAAATGTTAAAAATAGTTTTATTAGAACAAGTTTTGGCTGTAAAATATACAAATTTAGCACATTAAGCATAAAAAATAGTAAGCAGAAAATGTGTATATGCACACTCAAAAGGCCCTGGTGCATTAACAAATATATTCAACCTAATGATGCATAAAATATACTGATTTCCTTTTATCCTTTTTATTTTATTTATATTGGCATTTTCTTTTACCGTAACTCTTTTTTTTTTTTTTTACTTTTCACATATGTTCAGCTAACTACAGAACATTTCCATTTCAACTCAGTGTGCATAAAAATAAACACACCATTTTCTCCAAGAAAAAATGTTATCTCTGCATATATGCTTTTGGTAACCAATTTCTAGGCCCTAAAAATGCAAATCTTTAGGCGATTTTAGCTCATGTCTGTACTTTAGTCTTAATACCCTATCAGGCATGACATATTTCTTAAAAATAACTCTAGCATCTGTTCTTTCCTTAATATTTCCATTGTTCCCATCATATAAAAAGCTTCTACCACTGAAAATGATTCCCTAACTTGTAGCTTTCATTTTAATTGTTCATATCTAATAATCTTTGTGCACACCTATGATACAGTTCATTTTTTCTTTCAGGATTTTATCATGTCTTAGCTTCAAACATATTGCCTACAAAGAAAACATTCATGTTTGCTGCTGGTTTTCAAGAACAAACACACACACACACACACACACACACACACACACACACTCCCTCTCTCTCTGAAGCACACACACTCACGCACACATGCATGCCATGACATTTTATCAGACCTACTTCCTATCTTCCCACTCTCCATCTTGAATTAACCACACAAGTCAATATGGTCTCACAACTAGCCTTTGGGTTTATCATTGTCCTAACAGAGACTAACTAACTCAAGCCCTAGAACATACTCTGGACTCAGTCCAAGTTTATTACACAGAGCTCCATGTGCTTCTCAAATGCCATGCTTAGGGAACCTCTATACATCTTCACCCTTAGAATGAACTCATTTTACATCCTGCTTGCCTAAATTCTACTCAGCTTTTAAAGCTCACTAATTTCCAACTTATCTCTAACACTTTTGCATACTGTTACACACAGCTATCTTTTCTTTTTTTCTACAATATTTTGGCATTTAGAATATAGTATCATGATCTTTAGTTGTTTCTAGAAGTAGATTATAACCTTCCTAAAAAAGATAACTTCTCATTTTTTGATGTATTTACCATAATGTCTAGCAGAGTGTTAAGCATATAACAGGTAATTAATAAAATATGCAATTATATCCTAACAGATGATTTTATATACTAATTGTCAGGCCTCTGAGCCCAAGCCAAGCCATCGCATTCCCTGTGACTTGCACCTATACGCCCAGATGGCCTGAAGTAACTGAAGAATCACAAAAGAAGTGCAAATGCCCTGCCTCGCCTTAACTGATGACATTCCACCACAAAAGAAGTGAAAATGGCCGGTCCTTGCCTTAAGCGATGATATTATCTTGTGAAATTCCTTTTCCTGGCTCATCTTGGCTCAAAAATCTCCCCCACTGAGCACCATGTGACCCCCACTCCTGCCCACCAGAGAACAATCCCCCTTTGACTGTAATTTTCCTTTATCTACCCAAATACTATAAAACGGCCCCACCCTTATCTCCCTTCACTGACTCTCTTTTTGGACTCAACCTGCCTGCACTCAGGTGAAATAAACAGCCATGTTGCTCACACAAATCCTGTTTGGTGGTCTCTTCACACGGACGCACATGACACTAATTACTTTAGCAAAAATGTATTGGATAACTTTTCTATGATATATATGCTGGACATTGAGCATACAGTGAAAAATTATCATTCCTTTTATAGTCCCTCAAACATTTTGCAATGAGAAAAACAAATAAAAGCTATGTCAACAGAGTAGGAGAAATACCACATGAAAAAGGAATGGAATTTTCAGGAAGGGGGTACCGTATATACAGAATATTAAGAAAATAATGTGATATGTATATATATACACACACACACACACATATGGACTTGAGCACTGTAATCTTTTATTTTGTTTTACGTGGTTGATTACTTGCTTATTACCAGTTTCCCAAAGTAAAATTAAGTTCTATGAGAAAACAAACCCTCTCTAGCTAACTCTTGATTACATACTCTCTGACTAGCATATTGTCTAGAATATGTTAATAATATTAGAAATAAATTACTAGATAAAGTAATAAATATTTACTTAATTATGAATACAAGACATTCACAATGGCTTGGTTAATAGTCATTTAAGTTTGTTCGTGGTTTGGCAGAGGCTGGTGGGTGGGGGGTGAGGAGTTAGAAAGTTTTAAAGGAGTTACTTATAATACAAAGATTTTGTAAAAGATCCACAGAAAGAGAGAAAGCAAGACAAGATACCAGAATACATGCTTTGCAAAGATCACTCTGGCACTGGTATGGAAATAAATCTGAAGAGATAAGATAGCATATAGAAAACTAACTTGGAGGGTATTGCCTATGTAATTCAGGACCTAAACAAAGTTAACAGCAGTGGAATAAAAACAAGAGTATAGATTCTAGAAATATTTAAGAAATAGAAATGTAAATTGATAGAGCCATTGTGAAGAATATTCTGGTACATTTGTAGACCAGAAAATGTACACTTAGGTATATATCACATAGAGAAGCTTAACTGCATAATGTACCAGGATATTGTCACAGCTTTACATTTGGCAGGAAGGCATTCTAGTCAACGTAGCTGCTCCTGTTTGGCAGAATAGATAGATTAAATTTGGTGCATGTACACTGTGGAGTATTATGCAACAGTTATAAACAACACATTCGATGTATACAAATAATTATATGCTTTGAACTTAAAAATATAGTGCTTAGTTTAAAAAGTAAGATTAGGCTGGGCACCAGTGGCTCACGCCTGTAAACCCAGCACTTCGGGACGCCAAGGCAGGCGGATCACGAGGTCAGCAGATCTAGACTATCCTGGCTAACACGGTGAAATCCTATCTCCACTAAAAATACAAAATATTAGCTGGGCGTGGTGGCGGGCACCTGTAGTCCCAACTACTCAAGAGGCTGAGGCAGCAGAATGGCGTGAACCCGGGAGGCCGAGGTTGCTGTGAGCCGAGATTGCGCCACTGCACTCCAGCCTGGGTGACAAAGCGAGAGTCTTTCTAAAAAAAAAAAAAGTATGATTAAAAAAAGTAAGAGTAGGAATATAATAGCTAAGATATTTACATTTACATAATAAAACAGATGCAGGCTGGTCCGAGCGCAGTGATATTTACAACAAATTGATCAGAAGTTAACGGATTTATTTGTTCCTCTTCCACTTCTACTGTTTCACTTGACTAGCCTTTAAAAATAAATCATTACATGCATACGAAACAATAACATCCTCTTCTGCAATAAATAAAATATGTATACTAAATACAAGAAGATCAACCTCTCTTATTTCAGGAAAAAATGGATTTTTTTATTGGTATTGCAGCAAATCTATAGATTTTCTTTAGTAGAATTAACATCATGTTGAACTTTCTTAATCAAAAACAGTGAAACGTAATTCATTTGTTCAAATGGTTTCATTTGTTCTAATCTTGTCTTAAAGGTAAAAATTTAAAGGCAACAAAAAAGGAGGCATAGAAAAATGATGTTTCAGGGAGAGTTTATTTGAACAAATATCTTGCTTCCCTTATAGTGAGAACTACAGGAATACCTATATCCTAGCTTGCTAATTTGCTGTTATAAACTTGCCAAATAACTAACTAGAATGATGATGAATAAAATTGTTTCCACTTCTTGCTCTGTATTTCGAAAAGAAGAAAGGGTTTTGGGAAGGGCCTTCCCTGTGCCTTATGCATGCCTGCACTTAGATGTCTTTAAGTCTTGTTCCAAAAGTCACCTTTGAATAAATTCCTGTAGCCCACAATCAAAGACTATACCAGGCATTCCTGAGCAATCTCATAAATCTTTGACATTCAGTGGCAGCGTTACACATGAATAAAGTTTAAATAACTTAAATACATTAAGAGGACCAGGTCTCATTTTGAAGGAGTTTTTAAAACTATAATTTATGCCTAGAAATCTTTTTTCCCAATTGTTAGCACTTCCCTAAGTGAAATTGCTGATGCGGATCTAGGCTCTTTGCTTCCCCCATATCATTATCTCAGAGATAAAATTGACAATCACTGTAATCACTCAGGTTAAGTGTCTCCTATTGTGATTATGCTCCAACTCCCTGTCTCTATTGATTATTGATTGAGTCATCATTTTAAAGATGAAATTTTTTTCACTCAAAAGCATTCTCCAACGATGAGTGTATCCTTCCGGTGACCCTTGAGGAAGTTCACCCCTGGCAGGATGTGGCATTGCACAAATAATTGCTAAAGTGTTGCACGCTCTGGTCTTTATGGGATGACTCAACTCTCTAAGCCAAGTGAAAATGAGCTTCCATTTACTGAGTTATTCTTTGTTTTTAATTCGTTCTGAAAAGATTCATAGAAATTTGCTTTCAAAAGCCTAACAGAATTGTCAAATTATTTCTCTGACAAAGTTTCCATTTGTTTTATTGCATGTCGGCATAAAGGAAAATTATAAAATTGGTCTGCTTCCTAAAATACTATCATTTTCTTTTCTTTGAAAAATTAGAGAAAACTCTTCACACATTAATTTCCCTGAGTTCAAGTTCCTGAGGGGCAAGATACAAGTTCCTAAAAGGCAAGTTCCTGAAAGGCAAGGCAATGAGACAACTGAGCTGGATTTTAGCTCTGCCCCCTCTAGCTATGAGACGTGGGTCAAGTTAAATCCCACGAATATCCATTTTCTCCTACGTAAATGAGAATAATACTGTCTACCTCACAGAACCATTGTGTGAATTAGCAACCGTAAAGAGAAGGTGTTTGGCCACGATAGGCGTGTAATAATTGAGAGCGATGGTTATAATTATTTAGACATGCAAAGATGGAGTAAAAATAAAGGTCAGGGATTTCAGAGCCTGTCACAGATAGATTAAAATCTTAGCTTTCAGTTACATCAGCCAGAAGTTTCACTCTACTGGGACACATTTCCTTCTCAGTATTCCCTGATTTGTGTGTGTGCTTTGTTGAAAGAGATTTGTTTCTATGTCTTTGTTAATAATTGTGATTGGAAAAAAAGGGGAAAGTCCAAGTTAAGATGCATTGCTTTCCTAGTTTTTATTTAATATTTTAATTATTTAGGGGTACATAGCAGCTGTATGTATTTATGGGGTACATGTGTTTTGATACAGGCATACAATATGTAATAATCACATCAGGATAAATGGGGGATACATCACCTCAAGCATTTAACATTTTTTTGTGTTAGGAACATTCTAATTCCATTCTTTTAGTTATTTTTAAATAACTAAATTATTGTTGACTGTTCTCACCCTGTCGTGCTATCTATTACTAGATTTTATTTATTCTATGTTTTTGCACCTTTTTCCAATCACAAATATTAAGACATAGAAATAAATCTCTTTTAGCAAAGCACACACACAGTATCTCATCATCTGACTGATTGACCACTAACGTTAATGACTAAGCTTGTTTATAATTTTTACCATCTCTTCTAAAAGGAGTAGCTGGGGTGAAGGTCTTTCTTAATTCCATTTTAATTTCTCATCTTGGAGATTCTTGCAGGTCTTTTTCTAATAGACACTACTCACGGATTATCAATATATGTTTCAGGTCTACCTAAGCACAAAAGTATCCATTATGCATCCTCTTTCAAGGTTATCAAAATCTTACCTCTGCTTGTGGCTGTGATGTTTTTAATTTCCCATTCCATTGCTTGTGAGTAGGAAGTCAACGGTACTTTGAAATACGTACTTTAAAATTATTTTCAAAACTACTTACAATTTTCCAAATATGGTGGCCAAATCATTCTGATTGGCAGTACATTTACATCATAGAATAATAATATAACCAACAATTTTTACTAAGTATTACAAAAATTACTTAGTAAAAGAAGTATTGTATCTGCCTCCCGTAACAACTAACACTGGCAAAAGATGGGCATAACAAATGATTTCTGAGGTATAATAAAGAAAAAGAAAATATGATTATCTCTAGATTTCAGTCAGGTCATTTCAGCCAAGATGGATACAAATTTACTACTTTTGTGAATGAATTTGATCAAATTTTGGAATTTCAGATTCAGTCCTATTTTGCACTTGAAAAATACAGTACACATTACCTAATTATTTAACATTAATTTAAATTAAATTTTATGATAACAATATATAAAAAGGTCGTATTTGTGTAGTGAAAATTTTGTGGTTTAGAGCAGATATATGCATATGACATGGCTGTAAATTAATGTACGTTACAAGCAAATACGTCAGAAGGAGGAAGTCAAGCAAGCTCTCTTCACCACCTACGTTATAATCTCAAAGGTAGACTTTACACCGATGTCCTCAACTTATCAGCTAGTGGCTCCTTTCTAGATCTATCTAAATGTGATGTCTTTTTTCCTTAACTTTTTTGCCCAGCTTTTTTCAATGTATATCTTCAACCTGGCTGAATCATGACTAACAAAGTAGGATTTTCTGACAGAGGCCAGCAAGTGTCAACGTGTTTATCATAGCTGGGCACATTAAACCTCGTAATGGCCAAAAGAAGTCTCTTTACCCAGCACTGTGCATTTCTATCCAAATGCATTCTCCGAGCTTTTAAGTGAATAAATTCACTCAGTGACCTTGTGGATATTGATGGTCATTTTGGACTTAAAATATTTGAAATTTCTTATTTAACTTCAGTTCAAACAACTCCTCAAGCTCAACAACCAATTAAAGCTCATCAAAAATTCTACTTCTATTAGTCACCTCCTGGTTGGGAATACTTTCAAGTCTCAGACCACTTAGTAAAATTATCCATGGTAATTATAATGTCGATAGGCTAAAGAAGATAAATTATTTTAAAGAATATTTTTTCTTTGCATCTAAGGTGTACATTGGCTGGATGATACATTAGGGTATTTTATAGTTTATATGGTACTTGCCTACCCTAGGCTTTAGTGAAAGGAAAATTCCTCTATTAATATCTGCTTCAAATATAGAATGTACATTTTATTGACATTTTATTTAAAGAAAACTTGCAGCAACTCCATGAAGGACAAACATTTCGGCATAAACAGATTGACAGATATGACCTTTGACTCAACATCAACATTCAACTCTCAGTTGCCCTGCTTATTAACAAACTATTCATTAACAAGCAATCTGTCACTAGACAGCTCCAGAGAGTTTATCTGTCATGATGATGATCTATGGTGTGTTTACCCAAAAGCGTTATTGCTTAGTGTTCCTCAGGGGGACTCCCATTGAAGGCTTTAGTTGCTTTATGGTTGATGCTCCCTTATGGGCTGTCATTGCCCTTGTAATCATGGAGAGCTTTTCTTACTGAAGAATAAGCTTCTAGTGATCCTGCCATCACAAGCTCGGCAGGGCTCTCACATGTTCAGCTCAGCCTGTCAGCGTCATGCTCGTCCTGGTACTTTTTAATTAGTTTCTGACATGTCCAAGCAGCTGTCTTCTGGAAGCATTTCAACCACCTACAGTTTTCGCCTTGGCTGACTGAGAGTAACTCAATGCCATGATAAGTATTATAACATATATTAACTATGTCTGATGGTTGTAAGTCTTGTTCCAACTTCCGTAATATTTTTAGCAGCCTTGCAAATCTGAGCCAATCACATTTCTCTGGAGAGGATTTCCTAGACTTTGCTCATAGTCGTTAATTTAAATAATTGTCTTCACATACATATAGCAACATTAATATTTGCACAATCAAAAGTTAATAGTTGTTCCTCAGTGACTTTTATATTTGATTTTTTTCAGTATTCAAAAATACTGCTATAAAGAAAATGATAAAACAAAATATAAGGGATCAAAACAACTAACTAGAATATAAAAATCAGTTATGAAATTGATCAATGTAGCCATTTCTTGCTATTCCTGTCATTAACTGTCCACTGTTTTTTTCTTTACGGTTTTACTTGTGCTTATGGAGTGAAATGAGCTAAGGAGAAAGCTCAACTCCAAACCCCTTTTAGCAACATTATTAGATAACTTTATTCAGTTGGGAATGATGTTTAATAGATGGATACTCTAAAAGCCCTAACTTGACTACTATGCAATCTATTCATGTAACAAAATTGTAGTTGTACCCTGCAAATTTATATGAAAATAAATAAATAAATGAATAAATAAATAAATAAATAAATGGTATATATTTTTAAAAGTACTAAATCAGATAATGTTAGAATTAAAAGGGAAAGAGTTTGGCTCGTTGGGCATATCCTGTGAAAGAATTAGGAGAAACAATTTTTTCAATAAGGAAAGCAGAGCTCTGCAAGATTCCTCTTTTACTCAGGGTATTGGTATTTAGGAAGAAATGAAGGGTGTGTAATAGAAAAAGACGAGTGCACGTAGGCAGGAAAACTAATATGAATGAGTAAATATCTAGCTAAACAAGTTTTCTAGAGAAAATTCAGTTGAAACTATTGTCAATTTATATGTTTGATGACATAGAAAGATTACAAAGCTAAAGTATAAGTATGATGAAAACTCTCAGCAAAATTGGCATAGAAGGATCATACCTCAAGGTAATAAAATGGCAAAACCCCTTCGCTACTAAAAATATAAAAATTAGCCGGACATGATGGTGCACACCTATGGTCTCAACTACTTGGGAGGCTGAGGCATGAGAATCTCTTCAACCCAGAGGCGGAGGTTGCAGGGAGCAGAGATTGTGCCACTGGACTCCAGTCTGGGCAACAGAGGAAGACTTTGCCAAAAAAAAAAAAAAAACTGTTTACTAAACTTTGTATTTCTATAAGTTTGTCTTTCATTTCAAAATAGTGTGATTTTTTTTTCTTTATAGTATCTATTTCTCTGGAGAATTTTTATCTATATCCTGTATTGTTTTAAAATTTATTTAAGTTTTTTTTTTTTT
>NW_012108808.1:1590936-1608499 GCF_000951045.1 Mandrillus leucophaeus | reverse complement strand
AAAAAAAAAGGCTTCCATGCATCTCCTACCCTGCATCCTAGCTGCCTCAACTGTCACTGCAACCATATCCACCCACACATGAGCACCTGCACCCACCAGTCTGCCTTCCCATCTGAGCTGCTCCTGGACCCGTCAGTCCTCACATTCTTTTCTTTTTTTTTTTTTTTTGCCTTTCTCTGCTATCTCCTTGAGTAGCTTAATATTCAACCTTCTGAATTATTTATCTGGCAATTCAGATATTTCTGCTTGATTTGGATCCATTGCTGGGGAGCTGGTGTGATCTTTTGGGGATGTTATAGAAACTTGCTTTATCATATTACCAGAATTACTTTTCTGGTTCCTTCTAATTTGGGTAGACTAACTCAGTGGAGAGGTCTGAAACTCAAGAGATGCTATTCACATTCTCAGGTCCCATGGGGTGATCCCTTGATCCAGGCCATGAACTATCCGTGCTGAGAAAGCAAGCATGGCTTTTGGCTTTTAGACCTCACCTTTTTCCGTCTGCCCTCTCTGTCAGTGGCAGCTTCTGAGCTCCGGTACTAGCTAGCTCATATCCGTAGCAGCTCCCACTTGTCCCCCACTCTGCTCAAGAAAATTGATGCCTAGTCAAAAGCACTACCAGTTTTAGTTGGGAGCTTCCTTTGCCCAGCAACCCCTCCGCAATTCCACTGGCTGCCTTCCTCAAGGGCCCTTGGGAGATACGGTCAGCGGTTGCTTCCCACAGCTCAAGCTGGAGACTGAGAATGTGTTCAAGGCACTTCCCACTGCTACTTTAACTTTTATATTTCCTGGGACTCCCTAAACCCATTTCATCTCTAGGCAAGGTTAAATCTTTCTTTTGTGATCTGGATTTTCAGATTCCCCAGTGCAAACGTATGTTCCGAGGTATGTTTTCCCCTTCTCACACTTCAGAAACTTGCAATTTTTTACCCGTCACACATAATTTGCAGTAGTGTGCTGCTTCTTTCAAAGGATCTGTGAATTCTTTTGGTTTTCCTGGTACGTTCCTGTAGTGGTTCTTGGAGCAAAATATCATGGTGTGAGTCTCCACGTGCTGTTCTGTTCATCCATGTGGGAGCTACATGTTTGCCCTGTCTCCTATCCACCATCTCCTCTCATTCCTTTTAAACATTTTATATAGTGCTGATAGCATTACATTATATATGAGTAACTAAGGGGTAAAGATATAAAATGAATTTAACATAGTATTCTAAGTGTTAAAAGCCAAAATAAGATTACAGCTGCTGGATTTCTCACTTTGAAATGCAAAATAGTAGAGGTTATGCAGGTTACCAAGAAATATAGGGTTTAGCCCACAGATCTAAATATGAAGTCAAGTTAAATTTTCTGTTTCAAATACTGTTCAGATCTGTCCTGCAGGGAGTTCCTTTATTTAATTTTTGCTTTGTAATCAACACATTTTAACTTTTAGCCATATCTCGCCTACATACTATGTGCATTCTTAACAGGAAAAGGTTGTTGTATATTAAATAATCAAGCTTTAACAGCTATTTGGAAAACTTAATATAAATTCATGTTTCACTTGAGGGTTTATAGTGAAACTAAAATTCATTTTGGTGTTTTGGTAATTTCTATCCCAAAATTTGTTTATGGCATAGTAGTTTTCCTCCTGTGTACAAAGAATATTTAATATTTGGATTTTAATAAATTTATAATAAAGCATTTGGAAAATAAACAAGAAGAAAATATAAAGCTCTATGACCCCAACAAAACATAAATACTACCATCAACTTTGTGACAGATATTGCACAAGTCTTTTTCTGCACTCACCTGACTTTATTATGATATGCATAACATATAGACACATCTCTACTTGTACTGAAGCATGATGAAACAACATTTTGTAATTATCTTCACATTTAGCAGTTTGTCAACATACCATGCATTTTTCCTTTATTATTAATTATAATTACTTTATTATCATTGTCATTAATTATATTTATATTTTAATAAGCTATGTACAATATAATTAAATATTATTATGTATTATGTATTAATCTACCACCAATATGTTTGTGGCTGCCAATTCCCTGTCACATGTATTTATTTATTCAATCTCCTGGTTAACATTTTTCACAATATACGCAATACTATTATAAGCAGTCTATATAAAGGAAAGAAGTATGTAAGATTATATTTTTCAATAATGAATTATTAGAAATGAAATGTATGGGTCAAATTGCACACATTTTTAAATGGAATGGAATACATTTCTCCGTTGAAATGATTTACAGATTTATTATGCCACCAGTAGTGTAATAGGGGAACAATTTTCCCAACATTTGTGATGATAGCGCCCACACATTTTATTCCCTCTCCTTATTTCATCACACAGAGAGCAGCTAATTCTCTTTTTGGATGACAGTGACAGAACCAAAAATAAATAAGTATTTATTCAGAACATTCCAATATTATTGGATCCTGAGGCCACGGGTATATTGGAAATGATCAAAAACTTTATAATATTTAATTTTCAAAATATAATTATATATATACAGTTTAGATCATAGAAAAATAAGTGATATGACTGTATGCCATATTATTAACAAAAAGGGTTTGTGTCTTGTGTTTTGTTCTTGTTTTTTTTTTCATTCATCCATTTGAAAGGCAGGGTACTCAGGTCACTGGGTTTTTGACATGTTTTACAAATAGTCATTGCATGCCTTGTTTATTCCGAGGGTTCCCTCAGGAAATATAAAATTCAACTTCTGGTCACTTCAGTTTCTGATTCCTTTACAGACTGAATGCAAACACTATTAGCATGCATATTACAGTTAAATTCATCTGAGCTGATTTATTTGTGTTTCCTCAAATACATTGAAGTTATTAAATATAAAAGTCACAGAAAGAAAGCTAAACTCAGCTCTCTATTTTTATTAATACACTTTTATATATTCAGAAAGCTGTACCAATATTTCAAGAACTCATATCTATTTAGTACATAAAAAACAATAACATGAGAGAAAGTAATGACTGATAAAGACAATTTTTTCATAACAAATTCTTGTTTTGAAATGGTATGTTAAAACGGATGAATCAGTAGCGAATTTTATTAATTCACTCTATTGTAAAGTTATATCTTAATTTTATTCCTTTTTTCTTTTCTCTATTTTTTTCCTTTCTTTTTAACATTTGACTTTTACAATAGAATAATGATTTAATTAAGTATTCCTTGGAATAAATAATAGCTCCTTTCCTTCATCTCATAAGCTCATAATAAATATTGTTAAGTGAATGAATGAATAATAAAATTGATATTTCCTTTATTTTATTTAATTCATGCCATTAATGACAGTTTACAGACAGGATTTAAACTACGTGAGAAAACATAGAATATTAATTTCATATAAAATAGAAGTATGAAATATATCTTCAGGTGATAGAGAAAAATTGGTTTCCACATTATTATATAAAATACTATCTTATTTCATAGAATCACAAGGGAACTTGTTTCTCAACAATATGAAAGAAATTTTTCTACAAAATTAATCAAAGTAAAAGAAAGTGCCAAGGAAGAAATCATTACAGGTTAAAATAAAAGAATCGCAAATGATTGGAAAGCTATAGCATGTAGATTATTGCCAAAGATTTGCCAACAAATCAGATAATCTTTGAAGAAAGTAAAAATAACTTTTTTCACGTTCAGATTAAAAAAGACAGAATATTTACTAAACAATCACTAATACATTTAAGTTAAATATCTGATTAATGTCAAAATTAAACATGTTTTATTTAAAAAGTCATTATTAGCTTGATAACGTAACTTTTTTTTTTTTTTTTTTTTGAGACGGAGTCTCGCTCTGTCGCCCAGGCTGGAGTGCAGTGGCGCGATCTCGGCTCACTGCAAGCTCCGCCTCCCGGGTTCCCGCCATTCTCCTGCCTCAGCCTCCCAAGTAGCTGGGACTACAGGCGCCGCCACCACGCCCGGCTAATTTTTTTGTATTTTTAGTAGAGACAGGGTTTCATTGTGTTAGCTAGGAGGTCTCGATCTCCTGACCTCGTGATCCGCCCGTCTCGGCCTCCCAAAGTGCTGGGATTACAGGCTTGAGCCACCGCGCCCGGCCGATAACGTAACTTTTTAAACATAAGCATCCTTGAGTTATACAGAATAATAGATTAGTTAAAGATACAAGGTAAAATATTTATAACATAGGTTGAAAATGCAAAATTGCTGCCTTGGATAACATTTTAATATTGCAAGATAACATCTTGATGTTTAGTTATAGAATGAACACTCTTTTATTGTCACTCCACAGTTCACAGTTTAGTGATTTTTACATTCTGTGTGGAAATCAGAAAACCGTAAGTGAAAAATCCTAGGGGCAGAAGTGTACTAATTCAAACGATACAGTAGCAGAAGAAACTGTATGCTTTGTAAACAGGGCTAGCTTCATGAGCATATGACAGGCTCAAAATAGCCAGTACTTGACTCGATGTGCTTCTGTAGCTTTCTCGAGATCATTGTTTTATGTTTGAATCTGTGCCTTGTGTATATGAAATTTGGTGGGACAGTTGAGCATGTACCCATGTGAGAAAAGGAGCTTTGTGTAATGCCCATGTATGCCATTCCTTGCCACCCTTCTCACATAGGGTTTGCCATGTCTCCCGAGCATAGAATCCTGATGGACCTATGATGTGTTCCCAACTGACTTCAACAAGACTCAAAGCAAGCACAAGGTAAATATCGTTCGGTCTATGACTGAAGTTCTGGTTGCTGATAGTCCCAAGGGGCCAAATTTTCCACTGGACTCAGAACTTGAACTCAGAAAGATGGTGGCATTTTGAGAAATATCAATGACCAAGGAATCCTATGATATGCTTTTATACTTGTGATACTTCCCTGAAATAGCCAACCTCTTAAAACAAATTCATGACGTATATGGAACACCCCATAGTACCTTTACCTTTTGGTCCTTCATTACTCACCAGTAAGGTAAAGGTAGAAAATTTTGGAAAAATATACACATATCAGGAAGTAGAACAAAATCAATTCAGTTAAATTTGTGTGAGACTTTCACTCTTCTAATAAGAATGGAATACAACGGATACCTGAGCTACAAAATATGAATTATAATAATTTAGTAATTCCACAAATTAGGTAAATGACCTTATGTTTGCATTAGACACTGACATTGCAAAAGAGAAAGCTGAGTGATCAAATTAACGTTAACAATTTAAAACTGTATGTTTTTAACTTATGTCATTAGTTCGAATATGTTACAAATGCCATGACAAGTGAGAGAGACAGCAGCCATGGAAAATAGAAAAAAGTCATTTTACATTTTAGTACACTTTAAAATATTTGATATCTGATTTTGAAACAAGGGGTCCACATTCTTTATTTTGCTGGATTTGAACTAGTTAGCCAGTCATGCTCTTAGACTAAGACTTAAACTGATTATTCTACTTGTGTTAGTCATGGCATCTGAAATCCTATGTGTCATTCGAACTGATGGTTATGTCAATGACACGCACAGAAAGAAGACACTGAAATAGTAAAGGCTATAATTATCCAGAATGGGGACCAAAAAAAAAGCAATAGATTTTGTTGTGAACAGACAAAATATTAAGAAATATGAGGGAAATCTGTAAAGTTACAAAGATTATGGAGCATCAAATGCAAGCAAAATTGAAACAAACAAACAAAACAAAACTTCAGAAATAATGGAATGGACTGGGCGCGGTGACTCACACCTGTAATCCCAGAATTTTGGGAACCTAGGTTGGTGGATTCCCTGAGGTTAGAAGTTTGAGACCAGCCTGGCCAACGTAGTGAAACCCTGTCTCTACTAAAAATATTTTAAAAAGTAGCTGGATGTGGTGGCACGTGCCTGTAGTCCCAGCTACTAAGGAGCCTGAGGCAGGAGAATTGCTTGAACCAGACAGGCAGAGGTTGCAGTGAGCTGAGATCGAGCCACTGCACTCCAGCCTGGGCGACAGAGTGA
Organism: Mandrillus leucophaeus; assembly: GCF_000951045.1. Classification (NCBI taxonomy): domain Eukaryota; kingdom Metazoa; phylum Chordata; class Mammalia; order Primates; family Cercopithecidae; genus Mandrillus; species Mandrillus leucophaeus. The sequence goes on along the minus strand of NW_012108808.1, from coordinate 1,602,533 downwards.
GAGTCTGTCTCAAAATAAATAAATAAGTAGATGTAATGTACTATCCTTGGAAGACAGGACGTTATAAATTGAGGATAAAATAAAAATAAACTAATAAAAGTAAATTGATTTAAAACATTGGAAGTCAGTAATTTACTTTGAATATTATAGCATTGTTCAATGGGTACAGGTTGGGGCTTTCAGACTCCAACAACAACCCCTATTGCATTGCCCCCTCTCTGTCAATCCATGCATATGGTATTCTGGGGAGTTGCTTATAGCCAACTATCTGTCCGGAGGCAGAAAGCTTCAGCCTAATTTGCATGAGTATACATGATATCATGGTGCTACTCAGAAGAGAAGAGCTAGAGCTTTGCAGTATGAGCCTTCCATAATCCTGAAGAACCCTAGTGAGGGAAAATACTCCAGTGTGTGGAGCTTCAAGCAGTGTATTTGGTGTTTCCCTTCATCTGGAGAAGAGATGGGCAGAAGTACAGAACTATACTGGTTCACGGGCAGCTGCTAACAGTTTGAGTGGATGTTCATGATTTGGGAGGAGTAGGATTGGAAGATTGGTGATGAGGAAATCTAGGCAAGAGTTATGTGGATGAACCTCTCAGATTGGAAGAGACTGGGAAGATATTTGTGTTACTGGTGAATGCATACCGAAGGGTTTCCAGTGCAAAGAAGGCTCTTACTAATCAAAGAGAATAAATGATGCACTTTGTGGATGCTAGTCAGATTCTTTCCCCAGCCATAGCTCAGTGGGCCCATGAAAAAAGTATCTGTTCTGGCAAGAATGGAAATTATGCCTGCTTTCAAAAAATTAAAAGATTTTAAGAGGGTGGATTTTAAAGATTCTTACTACAAAAAATTAAGTAGTATGTGAGGTAATAGATATTTTTATTAGCCTGGTTTAGCCATTCCACAATGTATACAAACATCAAAACATCATGATGTGTGCCATAAATATATAAAATTTTGTCAATTAAAAAATATATTTTCAAAAACAAGTAAAATTTTTAAAAGACAGTATAGGCCAGCATCCACCTCATTTATGGATATTCAGTAAACTGGCAAAATAATTTCGCTTCAACTCCTAATTGTTAAACTGTTTTATCGTGCCAAACTTTCAATTTTATTGAATGATGTCTTATGCGTGTACTAAGAGAAACATGATTTTTAAATTAATCTGCTAGTGTGGGTAATTATATTAAATTTTTTTACATTTTATATTAGCTTGTATTTTAGGAAAATACATACAAACGCATATGTGCTCAAGTATACTGTTCGAGAAGTTTGAGGAAATAAATATCACCACTCCACTCAATATATAGAACATTTTCATAACCACAAAACCTTTTTACATACTCCTCTATCAATGCACCTTTTCACACAAAAGGTTCTTGAGTTTTATCAGTATAGGGTAATTTTGTCTATGTGAGAAGTTCATTTAGATGGCATCATACAGTATATATGTTTCATAAATGGCCTTTTTTCCCCCACTGGGCATAACAGTTTTGTTATTCATTCATGCCGTGGGTGTTAGAAGTAACTAGAAATGTGTTCTTCTTTATTGAAAGGCAGTATTCCATGGTGGAATGGTACCACAGTTTGTCTATCTATTCTCTATTGATGAACATAGGATTGATTTTACTTTAGGGCTTGTATGAATTAAACCACCATAAACATTTTTTATAAGTCTTCCTTGCTAACATTGTTGACTGAAAAAGAGTCACAATGTCCGTACATTTTAAAAAGAACTTTATTTCTAAGGAGGCTATGTCCTGCAGGCAGGAAGCCAGACTCCAGCCAAGATCTTAAAGCTTCAAAGGGGAGAAAGAAGAGGTCGGTATATATACTAAAAGGAGAAGCAGGATGTACGTATTCAAAAGGATGGAGGAGGAGTTTATGAAGATTCATGAAGATGTGTGAGGCATACACATGAATCATAGAGAAACATCTGACCCATGTTCACTTTGGTGTACAAACTTATCATTTAAATACATTATAATTAAGTCCTACAAGTTAAAAGGTGAAATGTAGGGCACAAGTCCTGTGCATCCTCAGGAGACTGTCCAAAACTAGTTCCAGGCCTGCAGTCAGTTATCGAGAAGAAAATCTTTGTGAGGTGCAGTGGCTGATGCTGGCAATCCCAGCACTTTGGGAGGCCGAGAATGGAGAATCACTTGAGATCAGGAGTTTGAAACCAGCCTGGGTAACATAGTGAGACCTCATCTCAATAAAAAATACAAAAATAAGCCAAGCATGGTGGTGCACATCTGTAGTCTCAGTTACTCGTGAAACTAAGGCAGGAAGATCACTTGATCCTAGGAGTTTGAGGCTGCCGTGATCATACCACTGTACTGCAGCCTGGGTAACAGAACAGCAACCTGTCTCTTCAAACAAACAAACAAACAAACAAATGTGGTCCAGAATAGCTGTCATGTCAGAACCATAAAAACAGGAGGAAGGCTCCAAGTGGTCCAGGTCTTGGGCCTTTTGTTCTTCCAAGCCAACCTTTTGACAAAATCTAATCACAATTATTAAAAGGAAAGAGGATGGCAGTAAATGTGATGTGGACAGTCTCTGTCCTGCCGTGGCAGGGATGTTAAAATTTTAGCTAAAGGAGAGTCTGTTAGTTTGCTGGAAGGGGTTAGGACTTCTATTTCAGTCCTCAAAATATATTTTCATTTCTCTAGAGTATGTACCTAGGAGTTGATTTGCTGAATCCAAGAATAAGTGTACATTTTCACTGTATAAATAAATTTGCCAAGCCCTAGTGATTGAGCCATTTTATACTACTACAAAATATATGACAGATCATTTTTCTTTATTCCAACATTTGTTTTCAGTCTTTAAACATTTTAATGGAATCTCATTATGGTTTTTATTTGCATTTCCCTTAATCACGATGATCACATTTTCATGTGCTTATTCATATTATCTCCCTTTGTGACCACTCATTTTTATTTATATTTATCGTGAATTTATATAATTAGTTATTTAAATAGTTTTATGTGCCAACTTGGCTAGACTATAATACCGAGTTGTTTAGTCAAACACTAATCTAGGGGATGCTGTGAAAGTATTTTATAGACCCAGTAACATCTACAACTAGTTGACCTTTAAGTAAATCACTGTCAACAACATGGGTAGGCCTCATCTAGTCAGTTGAAGGTCTTAAGCTCAAAAAACCAAAGATTTTGTACGGTAGAAGACATTTTGCCTCAAGGCTGAAAAATCAACTCCTGCCTGAGTTTCTAGCCTGCCAGCGTGCTCCACAGATTTTAAATTTGCCACATTTGTATGAACTAATTCTTCAAAATAAATCTCTCTCTCTCTCTATATATATATACGTATATATATAAACATGCACAATTTTCATATTTGCATACATGTATACACATATATACATGTGTAGGCATGTGTATATGTATATAAAATATACAACATGCATATATGTGTATATATAAACATATGTAACAATTTTTTCACAATCTCTTTGTTTATGAAATTTTAAAAATATTTTATTTATCTTTTTATATAGAACCAATTTTTAACTACACTTACCCTACATTTGGATTCCTATTTTCTACTTCATTAGTTTCTGCTCTTATTTTTTACGCTTCCTATTACATTTTAGGTGTGCTGTTTTACAAACTTTATGATTTGCCTGATTAGCTAAGATGCAACCTTCCTTCTTCTCCAATATATCTTCTTCAAGGCTCTATTTCCCCTAATGTTACGGATTCTGCACTCAAGTTTTATGTTTTTATTATTTTTAACAAACACAACACCAACTATATTTATCTTAACATAATTTTTATTTAAATAGAATTTTAAGTATATATTCCCTCAGTGTGAATAACTTCACAAAATAACCTATAGGTTATTTTGAAGGATGTTTCCAAACTTGCAAACTATTGGGTGTTCTTTATTTACAGTGAGTTCTAATTTAATTTCATTCTGATCAAAGAATGTAGTTTATGTGATAATTGTTTTAATATGTTCTCAGAATTGCTTTATTAACTAATAGATCGTCAACTTTGTAAACCTTTAATCTGTTCTTGAAAATAATATATATTCCTTTTATCTTGCGATCGAGGTGTTCGCCAGAGTATATTAGTTAGTTCGTTGTTACGTTGTTTAGTTAACTCTTCTCCCATCATGGTGGTAAGACACAAAATTTGCCCTTGCAATTTTGCAGTACTTGCCTTATGTATTTTGAAGCTATGTTATCAGATGCACACAAATTCTAATTATTCTATTACGTCGCTTTATTTTATCACTTTAGCAAATACATCATTGATAATATGAGGTGATTTTTCTTTTTCTCTTTTAGTCTACTTAATCTGATATTTGTATAGCTGCCATAATATACAGTTTTTTCTTTTGGTCTTTCTGCATCCTCAAGTTTTTTAATTGATTTTTATGGTATAGATTAAACCAAACTACAATTTAAAATATCTCTCATCAATGTTTGAACAGTACAAATAACTCTGTGAAGTTCTTTGGAACTCATAACTAGTTTCTGGTCTTTGTTATCCAAAATTGTAGTACTCCTTGTTATTATGCTTCCAGAATGATTTATTAGTATTTCATTATCATTGTAACTATCATCACTCTTATTATTTGTTATACTATCGATCTTTGTTAGAGTTACCCGTAGGCACATCAGTCTCTACACTGACAATTTCTTTTGGGATTTTACCCTTACTTTCTGGGTTCATTTTCATATTTTGTGAAGTTAGTGGTCTACTTTCTTTCAGCAAAGGATTTTTCCCCTTTCTATGTGTGTCTGTAAACATTTTTATTTCACCCTTTTTGCATGATGGCACATTTAGACATGCAATTCTATATTGACAGTTATTTTAACTCACCCCTTAGAAGGTATTTTTCTATCTTATAGTTTAGTCTCTTTCAGGTGAGAAATCAGGCCTAATTCTCATGATCATTAACTTCTAAGTAGTCCATCCTTTTCCCTCTTACTGCTTTTAAAATATTGTCCTTCCTGTTGAGTTTTGTTATTTCAGTACAACATGCCAAGGTATGCATATATTTTTTATCTTGCTCAAGACTCATTATAACTCTTCATACCGAGGATCTATTTATTTTATGAATTCATAAAAATTCAGTGGCAGTTTGTTTAAATTGTATTGCTTCCCTATTCTCTATCTGCTTTTTCTGAAATACCTTGATGATTAGTGCAATCCTTGATCCATGCTCAGTGACTTAAATTCTATTCCTTATTTTTCTTCTTTTTATCTCTCTGTGTTGTATTAGAGACATTGTTAAGACCTATTTTTTTTCCAATTGTGTGTAATTTACTTGTTAATCTATTCATTGAGGGTTTTGTCTATTTTAAATGAATAATGATTTTTATTTATAAAAATTTGAGTTAACACTCTTTCAAAGCTGCTTTTTTACTTTTCAGAGCCTCTAATACTTTTATGCACTCGAGTTCTTTATATCCTTAGCAATACCAAACATTTAATTTAGAGTCTAAATTATCTGGTATGTGAGGCTTGGGAGGGGTGGTGGATTTGAATATTGTGACTTTTTTGCTACCGACTCATTTGTGATGGATTTTCCTGTTTGTTATATTTTGTGATTTTGACTTATGAACTCATATTCAGCTGAGTTTTATCTATATAAATAGCATATGACCTGGATCAAGTCGCATCTATCCAGAGATAGACATGGTTTGCTAGTGATAACAAATCCAGTGGGACTTGCCATAAACAGACAAATATTTTCATTAATACCTTTCACTGAAGATTCCTAATGTCATGAATAGTAAAAACTCAATCCAAAACATCAGCGCATACAGGCCCATAGATATGGATAATAGTGATTATTCTGATTTGGAATTCAAGCCAAGACAGACAAGCTTGTCTCATGTCTCTCTGTATTCATGAGTAGAATTTTTTACATTACAGCTTTTCCTCAGAAGAGAGCCTTTTGAGATCTCATCTTTATTCATGAATCTTAATTCCATTATCCCGCTTCAAACGGAGCAAGGTTTCACCTTCTGTCTCTACCTGATGTTAATGCTTTGGGTTCCAAGTCCCTGTTCACTTTTTAGCACCTGAGGATTTCACTACTTTCCTGTAAATCAACCAAGCATTTTGATAATGGAGGTTCTTTTAATATTTCATTCTGGAAGTCTATAATACTGAAAACTTTTGAGATGATCTAGTGTATTGGCAAAAATGGAAATCTGCAAATCAATTTTGGATCCAGGATATTAATCACCTATTCTTCACTAAAAACTTTATATTTATCAGAACACTTACATATAACTAGGTTTTTATCTACCCCATATCACTAGAATATAAGTTATTTAGGGGTAACACATTGTGTCTCTGGTTCACTATTGTACCCTCAGCTCATTCAAGAGCGACTGACACATACTAATAGATGCTTAATACTAATTTGTTGAGTAAATGTATAATGTATAAATGAATTCATAAAATTGTCATTAATCTAACAATTCCCACATTCTGAAATCATTATTAAATGATAGGCTATAGGTTAGCCCCATCTTTCACACCTGTGAGTTAAACACAAGTTTTATGATATAGACTAGCGATCATTTTTTTCTACTTATTAATACCACATTAACCTTTCTGCAGATAGATAGATGTGCAATCATGCTTATGATCATCCTTCCTTTGATACCGATATTTAATATCAAAATATATTAAATTTTTAAATATTCAATTATAAAACTCATGAAAGTTTGCCCCAAACCTCAGTAAAATAGCATTATAATAATCTATAGGACTGTAAGGAAAGTATGGAGAGGGCAAATTATCTTACTAGTTTAATTACTCATTTCCCCATGACAGAGGCATATCCTGCTAGACATTCTTTTGGTACACTTTCACTTTCCTTCTCAATTATTGATTATTTACATCTGCCACAATCTATTCTCTCCATGGTAACTCTTTCTAATTAATTTAATTTTACAACCTTGCCAAACATATGAAAATCTTATTCTTTAAGCCAAGTTCATAGACAGAAAAAGAAAAGCGCTGATGATTATGTCCAGCTTTTGAACTGGATTTTATTCTAGGCTGAAACACTGGACTTTACATAAAGAATTCAGGGCTTTATTAATAAGAATATAGGAAAAATATAGATAGTAGATAGATAGATGGTTGATAGATATTCCATCTGAAGATGTAATCTTTATTGCTGGTATCAATTTTTTACAACATTTAAATCTGATGAAATTTCCACTTGGCTCTCTTTGATTTAGGTTATAACAGAATGCTAGATATGTAATTTCCCCAGTAGTCATATTCCTCTCTAAAGAAAATAAGCAGAAAGTCCCCTAAATGACCCCACCAGAGTATCTGGAAAGTATTCTGAATCTTTCATATTAAGGTGGCTGAATACAATACGGCAACAAACTGCCAAGTCTCGATCTGCAAACCAGCTCTCTGTGTGCTTTATACCTGTGTATCTAACTGCCTACTGTGCATCTCTGATAACATGCACAGTAGGCTACAATATGCTCAGCAGGCTCGCTGTTTATTACTCTTCCTCTTTCCCACAACATACAAAATACCTGATCTTCTTCTTATATTCCCCATCTCAATTTCCTTCCTTGCCACTACGTATTAGATGCATCTGATTCCCAAGTTCCTAACCCCTATATATCCTATTATCTCTTGATTACTTCAATTCATTGCGATCCCTGATGCCACGCTTGGTTTAACTGGGTCTTGCCTGGTTTAACTGGGTTCCAGCCTCTAGTTTGTTTTCCCATATTTCTTTCCCTATAGGTAGGCAGAGTGATTTCTTAAAGCCAAAAGATCAATATCATTCCCCTGCTTAACACTTCACTGTCAGATTCTGAAGGTCCTTCTTGCTCCAGACCTAATTGGATCATTTACTATATGCATTAAGCTCCAACAATGCTGAACCCTGTTCAGATGGCCAGAACTGGCATACATCAAATTATTATCTTGATACATTCTTCTTCCTGTAACTCGAGGCTTTTTCTTCAATCTATAGAAAGACAGTCCCGATTTCCCTCAAACCAAGACCAAGTCATACATTCTTCCTAAGTACTTTCATCAATTTCTGAAATTAAACCCATAGTAGTTATTGCCACATTGCTGCAATTGACTACTGTTTCTCCTACTTCGCTTCCTCTTTAGCAATCAACAACAAAACTGGGACATTATTAGCAACATAAATTCTGTTATATTATCTGGAAATTACAATAATTTTTTAAAGGACCTATATGTATATTTCTGAAACTTCTTAGAAGAAATGACTAGAAAATATTTTCTATTATGATATCCCTTCATGGGGATTGACAGTAAGAATGGCTGCCATTTTCTGGTATGATAAATAAATTAATTTATATATATGTGTGTATGTGTATATATCTATCTATATATATATATATATTCTTATCTCTTATAGAAAGCAAGTTGATTGTCCACTGTATTAATATTTATCAACTAGAGCTCTATTGAAATTTTGGTTGGGACAATACTTTGTTGTATGAGACTGGCTTTATTTCAAGATGTTTAAAATTTATGGGTACTCCATCCTGATTATATGCCAGTAACACTGCCAGTGATTGTGAAAACCCAATCACACAGATTTCCAAATGCCCACTGGAGAGAAAAGAGGCAGTAGCACTCTTAGTTAGGAAGCACTGCTCTGTAAATACGTGCTATTCTTTTGCTCAGTAGCTTGAGGCTGTATTTGCATTTGCGTCAGCTTTGGATCTTCAACTTGGATAGAAATGCAAAAGGATTACATAAATCAATTTTAACACCAAGGACATATTTTGTTGCTATTTTTATTGGTAACATTCTATTACAGCCCTTATTTCAATGTACTACTTTAATGAGTCTCCATACAATTTATCTCTTGGTTTTCTTTGTTTTTTTTTTTTGTTTGTATTTTTAGGTCAAACTACCTGCAGTGAGCAGGGAATATGACTTTAGTTGCCCAGCACTGTGAGAGAATGTTGGGACCTCTGCCTCAATATTAGACTCAGGAACTAAAAACCCAAATTCATCAGAAATACTATTGCTATAGCACATTCATATTGATCCAGACTTACTGACTGTATTTATTTTTAGAAAGTATTAACAAACTTTGGTAAGAACTAAACTCTAAACATGCTGGTCTCTGTGGTGGCTTTAAAACACAGCCACGCATTGATACCCTTCCCTTTGAGAAATGAAGTCCGTTTTGCTTGTCCTTGAATCTTGTGACTGTTTTGACAAGCAGAGCATGGCATAAACAGTATCAGGTGCCTTTTGTAGCTATGCTGTAAAGGCCTTATTCACTGAAATATCCATTCACGGACCCCTGAACCTCTACGCAAAAAGTGCAGTAACCCAGAGATTGTCATGTTTGGAGAAAGCCTGATCTATATGGAGAGGCAATGAGAAGACAATCTGATCAACGAGTTGAAGTCCATCCCAGGCACCAGACATGTGAATTAAAAATATCCAGATAACTCCAGCCCCCAGGTGTTCAAGTCACCCCAGGCATTTGAAACTTTCAATCCAAGATCCCATTCATCGTGGAATAAAGGCATACATTAATGAGGCCAGAATCTCTGAGCATAATACAATAATTTTTGTTTTATACCACTAGTTTTTGCGGTAGCTTTACACATAGCATTAGCTAAATGAAGTGTGTGTGTATACATAAAAATATTGATATGATTTGGATCTGTGTTCCCGCCAAATCTCTTATTGAATTGTAATGTGCAATGTTGGAGGTGAGGCCTGGTGGGAGGTTACTGAATCATGAGGGCAGATTTATTATGAATGGCATGGCACCATCCCTTTTGTACTGTCCTCCTTATAGTAATTCTCATGAGATCTGGTTGTTTAAGTGCAGCACCTTCCCCATAGCTCTCTCTAGTTTCTGCCCCTGCCATGTAAGACACCTGCTTCCTCTTTGTCTTCTGCCATGATTGGAAGCTTCCTGAGGCCTCCCCAAAAGCAGAACCTGCTATGCTCCTTTTACAGCCTGCAGAACCATGAGTCAATTAAACCTCTTTTCTTCGTAAATTACCCAGTCTCAGGTACTTTTATGGCATTGTGAGAATGGGCTAATACATATATTAATACATAAATGTATTTGTGTAAATAAATACATATATGTGTATATTTAAATATGCCTATACACACATATACACAGCCAAGTATAAAGTAATATTAACAAATGATATAAGGTAAGAGTAAGGTGATCTAGATGGTAGTTTTAGTAGTAGTTAGTCCTCATTGTGAGTCAACCTCTTAATATCAAGTTTCACATTTTTAAAGTAGGGAAAACAATGTTTTTGCAAAGGTCCTATGCTATCAGCATCAAAACATATGATATATACGTAAGCACTTTGCACTTTATAAATGGAAATATTGGTTTTAAGATAAATTATTTCCATGCTAAGGAGACAAGTAATTTTTTTAAGTCTTGGAATAATCAGACAGATGTGACATTAATGCCCAAGTGATAATCATTTCTATAGATTTGATACCATTATTTGCAATGTAGCTTTTGCAGATTAAGAAATGCATGTACTGTCATGGATTATGTTTACAATTTGCTGCTCAAATTCACTGCCAGGCACTATAAAGCACTAACCAAGTTTATAAGTTTCTGGTGACTAAATGGAAACAATTGAAAACTAGAACTCTTTGAAACCTTTATAAAAAATACTATTGGGAAATATAAACACTCTGCTTTTTCCAAAATATTTTTTCGAGGGAAAGTCCTACATGCTTACTATAAACCTATCGCTACTCTATAGCTTCAATTCTCATCTACAGACATCAAGAGAGACTGAAATATCACCCCTTCTTATCTTAAAACATTGTCTTCTCACCACTGTCTTCCTTAAGACCAACAACACAAAATCTCCCCCTAATTAATCTTCCTGCAGTCCTCCTTGTCTCACTTAATGGAAAAATTCTTCTTTCAATTTGTATGGGGCCACATTTTGGAATCATCCATGAGTCTCTTCTTTCTCTCATAAATCACAACCCACATTTTGTCCTTCAGCAAATCCTATTGATGCCACCTGCTAACAAATTCAGGGGCTGAACACATCTCACTAACTCCATTGATATCACTTTGCCCCAAGCCACCATCTTCTGCATTTTGAAATACCCAACTGACAAGTCTTAGGAATTTCATGCTTATCTCTAGTGTTGTCTAAGCAACACAGCCATGATGATGCTTCTAAAAGTCAAATTGGATTACCTTTTCTCTGCTGAACCTCTCCAATGACTTCCCATCTTACTCATGGTGAAATTCTTACAATGACCTACACAGTCTGGCTCCTTTATGATGTCATCTCCTAATATTCCCAATTTCTCTCATTCCACTCTAGCAACACTTACCTTCTTACTATTTCTAGAACCTTCCAGGCATGCTATGATTTCAACAGCTTGTAATTGCTATTCCTGCACCTGAATCTTACACTTTCCCATCTGGCTCTTTAATGTTATCTTCCTGGGGAAATTATTGTGAACCCTGTTTTTATTAACTAAATATGAACACTCATAAACATTTTCAAAAGCAGAGAGAGCAGTATTATGAATCCTCATACATATATCATCTATATA
>NW_012108808.1:1580930-1590886 GCF_000951045.1 Mandrillus leucophaeus | reverse complement strand
AAATCTAGATTAAAAAAAATCAACTCATGGTTGAATTTCATCCATGGTCCTTTCTATTTATCTACATTGGACCATAGATTATTTTCAAGAAAATGCCAGACATGATATTATTTCATTCATAAATATGGTCACACTTATTGAATGTATACTTCTCACCTTGGACAACAACACCCTTTTCCTTTACTTGGTTTATTTTTCTTCATACCACTTACTATTATCTAACATTTTGTATCAGCTCCTTCTTTGATTTACTTTCTCTCTTCAACCTCCATTAGAATGTAATCTCCGTAAGAGTAAAGAGTTTTATATAGTTTGTTCACTGATACATTTACATTGATTATTATGACAATATACTAGTACTGGTCACGTAAGTGTTCAATAAACATTTGATGACTATGAAAACATATTACTTGGTGCTCAAAACTATAATATTTATGTCGCTTGCCTTTACTAAATATGCATTGTTCCTCCTAGCTATATATGAAAGGAAGCATACTCCCAAATGCTGAATCTAGAGTTTCAGATATAAAGCTATATGCTGGTGAGAAATGGCTTTTATTTTGCATTATCCTTGCAAAAGGGATGAATCACACAACGTTCACTTCCTAGCATACTCAGAAGGTGAACTAAAATGCTTTTAAAACATTCAATTTGCATTTCTGAAAAAGAAACAATCACATATTCAATCTAACAATATTTGCATGCACCTGCCAACAGACAAACACATTCATTAAGCCTATAGAAGAATGTATGCATGTGGAAACAATACTGCATTCACATGACAAGAAAAGGAAAATAACTGTATAAATGTGCCCACTGGTATTAGTGCTGAATACTAATAACCTGTCGGTACCCTGAAGTGACTAAATATATGCCAAAGCGTGCTTGCCGTTTCAATCATTTCAAATAATTTCAACAAATAAAAGTATTTTGGAATTCATCTTTCATCCAGAGAGCGATTCTGCACAGTCTCCTCTGGGATTCATTTAAGGCCAGCTTTTCTCTATTATACTTTGTGCATAGCCTTGGGCTTATTGTGAATTTCCATGGTTGATTTTATTTTATATGAATGCCAGGATCATATACTTTCATTTCAATTCATTATTTCTGGCCTTAGCATGACCTTTAGGTTTTATTTTTATTGCCCTTTTCTCAACCATCAACAATCCTGGTTTTATTGCAATAGAGCAATAATGTTACATACTTTGGAAAATAAGGTAATTGAGACTTACTTTAGTTTCAACATGTGTTCTTTGAACCACAAAGTCAGTGCATTTTTCAAAGCATTTAGAGTGTCCAATCATCACGTATAAAAATGAGCATGTGAAATGACATAGGTTTGCAATACAAAAGTATAGATATTTCCATTGGCCTCTGTTTCTGTTGGAAACAGAAGGCATCTTTGACTCTCTCCATTCTGTAATCAACAGCATTTTGGGGTCCTGGAACTCCATGGTCCCAAAGCAGAAGATGTGAATCAAAACTTTGAGCATCTTTTTAATAAATATTTGTATGTAGTGGTTGAATTACCTTTTGATCTTGGTCATAGATATTATTATTGCTCTGGAAAACAGAGCTGCATTTAATAACTTTTTTTCATTTTCCACCATAAGGAAGTAACAGAAGCAAAACTCTTTGAGAGAAAGAGACAATAATAATCTAAAAAGGCATCTTGGCCAGGTGTGGTGGCTCACACCTGTAATCCTAGCCCTTTGGGAGGCCGGGGCAGGTGGATCACAAGATCAGGAGATCGAGACCACCCTGGCCAACACAGTGAAACCTCGTCTCTACTAAAAAAAAAAAAAAATCCAAAAAAAATTAGCTGCGAGTGGTGGTGAGTGCCTGTAGTCCCAGCTACTTGGGAGGCTGAGGCAGGAAAGTCGCTTGAACCCGGGATGCGGAGGTTGCAATGAGCCAAGATCACACCACTGTACTCCAGCCTGGTGACAGAGCGAGACTCAGTCTCAAAAAAAAAAAAGTCATTTTAGTACAATTTGCAAAGAGATTAATCAAGAGAACTCAAAAATAAATTAAATAAAAATATACATTTGATTGCAATATAAAATTTCATTGTGTTTTAAAATAATGCATCATCTAAATGATCTGAAAAGCCAACAAAAGTTGACTATTTTTAGTCTTAGGCATTTGTGTAGACATCAGACAAAACCCTAAATCATAAATGAAAGAGATACAATTTTGTCAAATAGATAACATTAATATTTTATCAAGTTATGTATCCAATATTTAGCATACTATTACTCAAATAATAGATTTTAATTTATTATATATACTTTATGCATATGAATTCAACCCATGTAGCAAAGCAGAAACTTGAAAAAAACATAGCTAAACGAACAAAAGTAGAATCCATCAATATCTGTAACAGCAACATTTGAATTAAAACTTTTCACTAAACAGTACTCAGCTAAATAAATTGCAATGCATTAATTCAACAAGTATTTGTTAAGCATATTAAAATAAGCCCAACATAGTAGTAAGTGGTAGGAATCTAGTAAATTAGAAATAAGGTCACTTTTTCTCCACATTCTTCCAATGGGAGAACATAACTGAAACTAAGAATTTGCAATAAAATGTGGCAAGAGAAGTAATGGAAGAACACCAGAAATGGTGAATGAAATTGGTGAAAACCGTTAAAATCTTCAAGAAAACATAAAAGATTTAAAATGCAAGTTTAAGCAGAGTCCATCATGCTGTTTGAAAGCACAGGAGCATTCACTTCATAAAGAGATGCATGAATAGAAAGTCCAGAAGGATTAATATTACACAAACATTTAGATTTTAACTTTTTCCTTTTATGAATAATACAGCCAAAAAGTATTTGCGGCTCCATTGTATTATTGGCTAAAAGCAGAATACTGATTTAAAGACTACGAGTTTCCTAAAAATAAGGCTTATTACCATTATACTTATTACCATTGGTAGTTCATATTGTTTTTCATAACCATTGAATTACAGTCCTTTGTGCAATAATATTTAGGTGGCACTTTTTTGTGTAGATGTCAGCATTACAAATGAAGCATTGTTAACATAATTATTTTTCCTTTTTCAGAAGTCTGCTCTTTTTATGTGGAAACTTGTAAAACTTTCTGCTTATCTTTTATGGTTAGTCATATATGTTGATTTATGTATTTTCTTTGTATTCCTTAAGACTTGGGAGATAGTTTACACAAAGATTTACATGCTGCAGTTCAAAGAAATTTTAAAACTATTTATTGAATTATTACTTCTCCACTCTTTAATTTGTATCTTTTTCAGACTTCGTATACTTAAGTTACTGTTTTCTGGGGTTTGTCCTTGAAATCAGTAGTTGTTTTTTCACTTTTAATTTAGATTGCATTCCATTTTTTCTCCAAGCTATGACACATTTCTTTCAAAAGACTGTTTGCTTTTGTTTTGCTATTTTTGTCTTATGTAACCTTTTGGGCTATAATCAAAAATCCTTGGAAATCTGTTTTGTTTCTTGTTAAAATTTTCTTCTTTGAGTTTCATCATTGCTGATTCCACAGGATCTTTCTCTACTAATTTTTAATTTGTTTCTACTCATCCCCTTACTGAATCTCTACTTTTTACATGTCCACGCATGCTTTTCCTCAAACGTCATCAAACACTCATTCAAGTCTCACCTTTGGCATCTCTTGTTCTGTGACAGATTAGCTACATAGAAATGTATTGCTATTTCTGATTTTGTGGACACAAAATTTTAATCAGTTACTACTATCTGATGGGGATTGAGTTTGAGGTTTCTATTTCTAGAGTTCTCAATGCAAAACTAAAGCCCTCTGCCACTGTAAAATAGGGGAGTATCTTGATCCGCCAATGGAGATTCCTATGCTCTACCTAACTTGGCAAGATTTAAATTCACTCCCATTGCTCACCTGGAGTAAAGAGTCTTTTTTATGGCTTCCCTTTTGCAGGGGTTTCTCTTATCATTTGGTGTCAGCAATAATGACTTTTTACACCCATTATTGGATTTAAAGATTCTGTGAGGACAGAATGTACCTTCTCAGATGTACCTTCAAGCTCCATTATTATCACTTCTATTTGTTGCACTATTGCAAAGGGTGAGTTGGGAAGCACCAAAGCAAAGACTAGAGTTTTTAAATGGTAGAATACACATTTAGTTATTACAGGTTTTAATTCATTTTGTTTTCCCCTTTGCTATGGGATTAAGAACAATTAAGCATGTGTGAGTTCTCCTGAGGAAGCATTCTTACATAGTGGGTCTAAAGGCTTAGATAAAATGAATGACTCCATCAGTAGTTATTCCCTGGGGAGTTCAGTAGCCTATAATGATAAGTAAAGTGGGGGTAGAGCTAAGTCATCAAATACCTTTCTGAGTTTTGTAAGAGAATTGCTCATTAATATAATTAATGGCAGCTGTTATAAAACAAATAAAACCAAAATGTCAATTTTAATTTGCAGTAATGACAACAAATGAAACCTAATATGAATCCAATATTTTTATTTCCCATTGCTGCAAGTTATTGCTTGTTACAAGTTATTACTTGTTGCAATTTGTTGGTTATTAGTATTATAACCATCTTTTGTATTCAGATTCGACAATAAGAATTCATATAGGAATGCACAATTACTTCATTTAGCTAGAAATAAAACTAAAATGATTTCATAACTAGAATAATAGTTGAGATGAAAACTACCACCAAAATGAGAATGACGTATTAGAACAAACACAAACTAAAATGTAAACTAGTTTACTACAACTTACAACACTCTGGTTATAATCAGTCATGAAAGAAAAATAATCATGGGTCCTTATTTCAACAAGATTGATTAACTTCCAAATATTTGTTTCCACTTACCGAACAGCGTAAACATTCACATACATATCTGTTAGTATTTTGGTAATTTAATCCTTACAAAATCCATAAGACAAATGTACTAACATTATCTTCATTTCGCAGATGAAGAAATTAAAGCAGTTGGAAGTTAAGTAACTTTTTCTGAGTCATGTAGCTATGATTTGAATATAGACATCGGACTCCAGAAACTGGGCTCTTACCTTACTCTGATGCTGTCTAGACAGAGTGAAACAGATGTCAACTGTATATTGTAGAAGAAAAAGATTTATATATAATACTTCTTACTGAAAAGTGGGGAAAATTTACATACAGAATTCCCTGCTCTGTGGACATAAAAACACATTTAATTATATAGTCTACCTATTATATATATATTCTACATTATGCATATATGTGTGTGTATATATATATAAAATATATAAATTCTATAAGTTATTTTTGGTTTACAATGGTATTAAATTTAGACTATAATTCTTTTAAATGTGCTCTTACATTGGACACTATGAAATGAGGTCTTAAAAAGTGGCAAATGTTACTAAGCAACAAAATACATGGTTAAAAATAAAAGAGATAAAGAACTCTTACCTACATATCTCCAACTCTTCCAGCTTTGAGGTCATTTCTTCCTTTAATACACAAAGGAAATACTCTAGGAGCTGTGGGAATTTCAGTCTGCATCCTCCTGCATTCTTATTTCCTCAATAACTACCTTCTACTTGTCTGTCTGTCAAGAAACAGCTTTTCTCTGGTTTACCTCTGAGCCAGCCTACATTGCAGTCAATTTCTTGATGATTGCCTAGTAACAAACCATTTTTTCTTTCCTGGAACCCTTGACCTCTTTCTATACCACTGTCTCAACACTGGATACCAAACCACTTCTTTTACTCTTTACACTTTCAGTAATGAGATTACTGTGTGTGGTAGACTTTAACTGAAGGTTTCATCTAAATGAGAATAATTTGAAACAGGAAAATGTTATAAAACTGGATGCTACTTCTACCTTGCTTTTCACTCTGAAAATCTACCCTCTCTGGAGATCTCATTTTTGCTAGTTGTCAGATGTCTCATCTGATTTTACTCAGACTACCAGTCCCAAATTCTCAAACCCCAAATTCCTGTTACGTATTATACACAGTAAGTTATTTTGTCTAAACTTCTCTAGACTACTATGCTTACTTTTCCCCCTTCCTGCATAACCCAAAAAGATTAATCAATATATTTCCCAAATAGTAGAATCATGGCTAAAATAAATGATACCCTATGGCTTAGAATGCAGAGACAGAAATTTCTATGTTGAATGGGCTATATTTTTCCTACCTAATACAATTCCTTGGGGAAAGACAGAGTATGATAATGGGGTGTACTTCTGTGTGCTTTGGACAAATAAAGGATCAAATAAGATTGCTGAATGTTGAAAAATAAACTTTATTATGAAAAAAAAAAGTATGGTGCTACCTAACTCCAAACACTTTAATATTAGGCAATAACACAGAAGCACATAATTGTCTTAATTATTAATGTGCTTGTATTCATTAAGTTAAGGTGAGCTATGCCAGAGAATCAACCTGGAATCTTATTAAACTCAGATTTATGGCTGGCCCACTTAAGATTCCATTGTGGGTCAGGAGACCCTCCTTTACAGCTTTCCACTAACTCTGGAGTCCAGACTGCATTTCTACATTCTACAAGAACACTTCACTTCAAGCCACAAGAGAGAAAGGGTATGCTAAAATCTCACACCAACTCTTAACTGACAAGGACCTGGTCACATGATCCCATCTTAACCAAAAGGAGGCTGGTAAAAATCTTGTGTGTGTACCCAGGACACGAGCCAGAAAGTGGCAACAGCTCTGTGACAATTCCTATTCCTAACAAATGAATGTCCCCCCGAATATGAAGTGTTATGGTATTTCAATTGTTTAACTCTTTGACACTTAACATGAAGTTTTGAAGTACTAAAGTGCAAGATTTAAGCAAAATATCTTCTATAGCTAAGAAACAAAATTTGAGTTGATCTCAAACCTGAAAGGTATTGTTAATTCTGACTAGTGAGTGTGAGACTGTATAAGCAGAACATTACTCCATAACTGGACATTTCATGGTATTTAAAGTACTTATCAAAGATATCCATACTAATTATAAATTTCAGGGTTGCTAAAAGTTGATGCAATTATTCTTTTTACTCATTAGCAATTTGTATACATCTGATATTAAAGCCAACCGCACCATATTGCATTTATATAGGTTTCAGCAGCTGAATCATCTCATTAAATTAATCTTCCTAAGCATTTTTATATTTGATTATCCTGTGTAGGTATACAAAAATTTTCTTTGCCCACCAAACTTTTTACATTATTTATGATAACTACAATAGTCCTAATTTCAGGAAATTTTCTTTTTCAAAAACAGCCAATTTTTTTTTGCTGTTGTTTGATCTACTATAGCTTTTTGTCTTTAAAAAATGATATGTATTCCCTCTATAACAAAATATAATTCATGCTCCCTTTAGAAAACACAGACCAGGAGAAGAAAACAATCATTAACTAAGATTTCTCACACCAGAAATATTCAGTATTATCACTTTATCCATATACTACCAAGTCACATAAACGTGTGGGTCTATGAATACATACACATTCCTGGAATACACACACATTCTTTGTCATTCATTTTTGGTTTTGCAAAAATTTGATAGCATACTTCCAAAGGCCTTTCTTTAAAAGCTTAACTTTCAAAACACAAAATACCCAATGAAAAAGGAAGAAGAAGCATGAAGACAGTGATTAATTTAAATAGCATTCAAATAAACCTACCCTCAGTCCAACATATGCAGACAATATTCTTTAGGAATAAATCATGTAACATAGGAAACATTTAATTTTAGTTATGCATTTTATACAATAGAGATTGAAGGCAATACTCAAAATCTAGGAATTGAAAACCACTTGCAATTTTCAATGAATGTATTAATTTTTATCAGAAAATGTTTACCTAACTTAATTTGCAAACATCAACATCCACTGTGTTTTACAAGATTCTCATTTCTGTTATATAAGTTCAAGTGTGTCCATGTAAGTCATATTGTCACCTATTTTATTATTTCAGTAATCTCAACTCATCATTTGGTATTTTCAGGATCTCTTTATGGTAACCAATTAAGTAAACAGTGCAATCATCTTCATAAATGAATGTTTAGTATTTTTCAATTCTTACTTCATATAAATTATTTTGATTCAAGAGACACTCCTCTTCTTGCAGAAAAAAAAAAAAAAAACATGTGGGCATTGGTTATCTGAAAGCCATTGTGAAGAATATTATTAACATATAGTTTATTTTCCTCTCTATCATCCTTATTACTCTCTAAATGTGCAAAACTTATTTTTTCTTATGTTTCTATAACTTTTCTAAAAGAAAAAAGACAAGATATTCTCACTTTGGTTGTGTTTACAACGTATTCAACACAGAATATAAGAAATAGAAAGCTTTAAAGTAGGATAATTTCTACATAAAGAGATTATATTAAAATCTTGAAAATTGATTTGTTTCAGATCTAAATGGAATGAACATATTATGAGTTTTTATTGACTGAAAATGTCAGTCAATCATCACAGATAACCTGAGCCATTCATTCATTTATCTTCACTTAATTAGTAGACAATTATTGTTTATGTTCAAAAACTATTTTGAGTGTTATCACTGAGTATTTTAGAGTAATTGGTCTGAAAATTTTCCAGAGTAGGAAAAAGACGTGTGAATATTTGTATTACATTTTAATTTCTCAACCTTGCCAATTATTTACTTATTCTTCCTGTAATTTTATTATTAGACCTCTATCATTTCAGTGTACAAGTGGCAATACACTGGAAATATTTTAAGATTAATAAGTTGTAGACACCTGATATATTTAATTAGACAAAATTATCTTAGAAAGAATCAGCTAAATACTTCTTTACTAATAAAAATAACAGATGGCCCAGAAACAAAGTAAAGTACACATATGTTTGATTACCCAAACATTCTCAGGTAAGCATTTCCATATTCAAATTGTAACACAATTTTAACCTTGAATTTTTAGTAACAAGAACCTTACTTTAGAGATCAATTTTTTTCAACCCACTTACTCATTGCTAAAGAGATAAGATTAATAATCAATCATCTGTATAACTTTTATTGTAAAACACCGTGACGTCCAATCATTTTTCACTTCACTTCCTTATTTTTATCTCCTAAATTCACTCAGAAACTATTTTGCCCTCATTCCCTCAATTCCAACAGCATCCTCTCTCTTTGTTGACTTTTAAATATCAGTTAATTTAATGTACTAGGTAACCAAATCTCTCTCTTTTACTCCAGAACAACGCCTGACTCTGATGACAATCTTTCTGATATTTTATTTCTTTTCTATTTTCATACCTGCTTCCTTAGCCCCTAGTTACACTGACCATGCATCTATTGCATCACCATGTCTGTTTTCCTAACAAAGTCTCCTTCAAAGTCCATTTATCCCGTGTATAAAGCAAGATGATCAGGTTTTATTTGTGAAATATTGCAATTAATTGCATCACTCTTTTTAAAATAATATGAAATATAAAAATTTGAGTAGACTTTCTAAGAAGGAATTATCATCTCTAATGATTACCCTGGTGGCTAATTCCATATTTTTAAAAAGACACTACTCCTAAGCCTCTGAGGTCTTTCTTTCACATCTTAGAATCTGTGCCAATCCCCTCCACCACACGCACATTATGCTTCAGGCTGCGTGACGCTCTTTGTATGTTCTTCAGTGTACCTGCTGCTTTGCACAAACCTGTTGGGGAAACCAGCCCGGCAGCACACAGCGGATACCCCGAGTCCGGCGGAGACAAAGGAGTTAGAAAGAGACAGAATAAGCGTTTAAAAGGCGGGTCCGGGCCGGGCGGGGTGACTCAAGCCTGTAATCCCAGCACTTTGGGAGGCCGAGACGGGCAGATCACGAGGTCAGGAGATCGAGACCATCCTTGCTAACAAGGTGAAACCCTGTCTCTACTAAAAATACAAAACACTAGCCGGGCGAGGTGGCGGGCGCCTGTAGTCCCAGCTACTCGGGAGGCTGAGGCAGGAGAATGGCGTGAACCC
>NW_012108808.1:1576134-1577180 GCF_000951045.1 Mandrillus leucophaeus | reverse complement strand
ATGTGGGCATTGGTTATCTGAAAGCCATTGTGAAGAATATTATTAACATATAGTTTATTTTCCCCTCTATCATCCTTATTACTCTCTTATTACATCCTTATTACAGGGTACAATCAGTACCCTGTAAAACACTTGGAAAAAAAAATGTATTCTTTATTAATGAACGTTCCTGGAAATGACAGAAAAAACAGTATCATAATCTTGTTTGTACCTCTTTGACTTTGTGGGTATGCTAATTGAAATTTGGACTGTTTTGAAATTCTTAAGGAATTGCTTCAAATATATGGTGAGAATTTTGTTTTTAAATTCCATTGTTACTCAAATATTGTCACAAACTTACAAAATTATAGCCTATTATATTCTTCATTTTGTTGTACACATATGTAATGACTACATAACAACATATTGTATATGTCATATGTTATCTGTTTTATGTTACATGTGCATGTGTATATATATCTAAATAGACATATATACAAATGCATGTCTTATATAGTTACTATCTATCCAACTAATAGTGAAAGTGTCTAAGTAAAGCATAAAAAGTCAGAATACTTGGAATTCAAATTCTAGTTCCTCAACCAACACGCTTTGTATACCTACACAAATCACTTTTGATTTTGCCAAAATTTTAATTAACTTACATTTCTGAGATATTGTCTTGAGCTACAAGAGATATTTTTATTTTATTCTTTGAATTTGTAAGTTAATACTTTGTGTAATCTTGATATTGTTTACAGTGCAGTTGGATTGAAGACTATAGAAATTTATGCATTTTCTATCTCTACTTGCTGTGAGAAATGCCTGCTCCAAATAAGACTATTACAAATTCTACCATGAATTGAAATCATTCTGCTTTATTCATGCCCCTCTGAGGTAGTAATTACTCACAAATTGTATTACCCACTGTGTTTTACAAGATTCTCATTTCTGTTATATAAGTTCAAGTATGTCCATGAAAGTCATATTGTCACCTGTTTTATTATTTCAGTAACCTTAACTCATCATTTGATATTTTCAGGATCTCTTTATGGTAACCAATTAAG
>NW_012108808.1:1542806-1574269 GCF_000951045.1 Mandrillus leucophaeus | reverse complement strand
GCGGGCGCCTGTAGTCCCAGCTACTCGGGAGGCTGAGGCAGGAGAATGGCGTGAACCCGGGAGGCGGAGCTTGCCGTGAGCTGAGATCCGGCCACCGCACTCCAGCCTGGGCGACACAGCGAGACTCCGGCTCAAAAAAAAAAAAAGGCGAGTCCGGAAGGGTCGGGAGCTCGGAGACTTGCTCAGGACCAAAGCTCTCCGGCTCCGCCCAATTTATTGGCTTACAAGCTCTTTGTTCTTAGGGCAGATGGGAGGGAGAGGAAGGGATGAGGAAAAGGATTAATCAGAGAAGGAGAATTCGTGAGTCATTCGGTAAGATGTATAGCAGGGGCGGTTTCTGTGAATTTCCTTGAGTAAAAGCATGTGTCTAAACTACTTAAAACGGGTGGGAGCGGGTTTCAGGAGGAGCCAAGATGTTTGATTATACTCCACTGCTTCAAGGGAGTGTTACCTCCCTGAGCAACCTGTGGAAAGCCGCTGAGCGGTTATGCTTTCGGGGCATAAAGACATGAAGGCAACAAGGAGACTTTTCTCCTCAGAGGCTGCCCATCGATCCGGATGAGTATCTCACACAGGGCAGACCAACTCAGCTGGCACCCCAGAAATTCTCTTTCCCACAGAAACCGCTTCTCTTTTGGATCCTTTCTTCCTCCTCCTTGTCTTGACTGACTCCTGTGCATCCTTGAAGACCCAGTTTACATCACCTGGGATTCTTCCCTGACTCCTGAATTCTGTGTTCTAGAGTTCTTTCAATTCCCCACAAAGCAGCAATTCTCCATCTGCCTCCTCCAGTAGACATGGGGCCTAACTTTCTTCACGACCATTTTTTCAAAGACTGCATAACATAGTGCGTGATACATATTTGATACTCAATGTGTTTAAATATATTATAACAAATGAATTATTATTCAGAATAAGCTACTCCCGCCTTCACAGTGAACCCGTCTGAACTTTTTCACCAGTACCCACACTTTGCCAGCTTCTGGATCAATTTATTGCATTTTATCAGTGCGCATAAAGTAATCTTCCTTCTCCACATTGCTTAGTTTCTTCCTAGGCTGGTTTTGTGTGCTTTGCTTTTGTATTCATATGAAAACATTTTCACTCATTAAAACAATTTTCTTCTCCTATGTTCAAAATAAACCCAATTTAACCAACCAACAAGATCATGATAACCAAATCTTAGCACCTGATGTAACTTAAATTTTTCTCAGCGGGAGCTTAGAAAACTATATTGCAGAACCCACAGTGGGACACCTTAAAAGAGGATAGGGCTCTTAAAAAAGAGGATAGAGGAATGCGCACTATGGGTTTTCATTATTTTAGTAGTTTTCTTGTGTATTCCAAGTCATTTTTATGGGCATGCTATGAAGTTTTCTATGCAAATAAAATTGATTTGGTTTTAAAGAAAGAACTTTTAATACAAAAACAACTAAGTAAATAATCACAGAGGTGACATGCAGACGTGGTGAGAGTTGTGTCAATATTATATTAATGATGTTTGAATACTTTTATTTTTTGAGACGAAGTCTCACACTGTCGCCCAGGCTGGAGTGCAGTGGCGTGATCTCGGTTCACTGCAACCTCCGCTTGGAGGGTTCAAGTGATTCTCATGCTTCAGCTTCCCAAGCAGCTGGAATTACAGGCGCCCATCACCACACCCGGGTAATTTTTTTTTATTTTTAATGGAGATGGGGTTTCACCATGTTGGCCAGGCTGGTATCAACCTGCTTTGCTCTCTCAAAATGCTGGGATTACAGGCATAAGCCACCACACCTGGCCTGAATACTTTTATAATAAAAAGACTAGTAGGTTTTACAGTAAATATATTGATCCCAAAAAGAGAAACAATTTTTACATATGAGCAAATCAGCAAAGTTTTGGTGAGTAAAACACACTGTTTTTATCACATACACTTCTATTTGCAAGGACTCTAGATGATGGCGTGTTCCATTTATCAAAAACTGTTTCCGTTTTCTTCATCACTATAATAGAGAATTTGATTTACTTTGTTGACAAATTTGAAAAAGCATGCCATAACATGCTTCCAAATTGGGATTTATTGTAATTTTTAAATTTTTTGAATGGATAATGATAAGCATTCTTGATTAGAAGAAATGTTTCAGCCTGGCATAGTTGCTCATGCCTGTAATCCTAGCACTTTGGGAGGCCGAGGCAATTGGATCACCTGAGGTCAGGAGTTGGAGACCAGCCTGGCCAACGTGGTGAAACCCTATCTCTATTAAAAATACAAAAAATTAGCTGTGCATGATGGTGGGTGCCTGTAATCCCAGCTACTCTGGAGGTTGAGGCAGGAGAATCATATGAACCCAGGAGGCAGAGGTTGCAGTGAGCCAAGGTCACACCATTGCACTCCAGCCTGGGCAATAGGATGAAATTCCGTCTCAAAAAAAAAAAAAAAGAAGAAGAACTATTTCACTTTTGTAAATCATAATTTAGTCATGACATCTTATAATGATTGGTGCATATGAAGATCTTAATTCTTCGAAATAGTAAAGGAAATGGAGATGATAAAAAACTGGATTTTTAATGCTTTAAGTTGATGTAAAAAGACATTTTCTACATCAACATACTCATCTATTTAAAAAAAAAACATGACCTGCAGCTAGAATTAAGCTTTAAGACTCTGCTTGCTCTGCCTGACTGCAATTTGTAGAAATAATCCAGTCCATCATGCAAAAATATATGACTTATGGCCAAGAAATCAGTCATTTAGAAAAGATCTAGCAATTACCAAATGAGAACTTAAAAATATATATTTATGTTAATCAACAAATAACTGAAGCTAAAGGAAATGAGTCATAATGTTATTTTTGGAAAAACTAGTATGTGCTATAGGGAATGTATTACGCCTTGTTTTAATGGTGCTGGCTTTTTTGTTTAAAAATTTGTTCATTTACAATTCAGATGTCCTCAAGGACAATTCTTTTGCTATTATTTTTCTTTCAGAATTAAAAGTCTTAGCAATAAGTCTTAAATAAATTGGCATACAAATATCCAGATAGGAGCATCGCACTGCAATAAAGGAGTATTCTCTAAAAAGTATTTTTACTTTATATTAAATCAAATGATTTTGTCCATTATATTGCCAGTAGATTTTATAAAGAATAAGTTATAAAGAAGAATAATAAGAAGAAAACGGAAACAGTTTTTGATAAATGGAACACACCATCCTCTAGAGTCCTTGCAAATACAAGTGTATGTGATAAAACAGTGTGTTTTACTCACCAAAACTTTGCTGATTTGCTCATATGTAAAAATGGTTTCTCTTTTTGGGATCAATACATTTACTGTAAAACCTAGTAGTCTTTTTATTATGTTATAAAGAATAAGTCAGCCAAAGATGTTATGTGAAACAGTTTAAATAAATTAGTTCTTATTCATAGTGCTTCTTTCATACCTGGAAATTGATAACGCTGTTTCTTCATCTTGCTCCCACACTCTCAACTTTAGAAATCTCTGTATACAAAGGAGTAGAGATTATTAATGTAAATAACAGACATGAAAGAACAAGAATGATGTGTATATAGAAATTAGAAATTATAAAAATGGTTCCATAATGAATGAATAAAGAAAATGTGGCATATATTTATACTATGGAAAGCTATTCATCCATAAAAAGAATGAAAGCAAGTCATGTGCAGCAACATGGATAAACCTGGAGGGTATTACATTGAGTAAAATAAGCCAGGCACAGAATACAAATACTGCACGTTCTCACTCATTTGTGAGAGCTAAAAAAAAGAAAAAAGAAAAAAATGTATGTCATGTGGAAGTAGAAAGTAGAGTAGTAGTTACCAGAAACTGGAGATGGTAGGGAGGAGAGTAAGATGGGGAAAAGTTGTTAATAAGTGCAAAGTTGCAATTAGAACTAAGAAAGAATAAGTTCTGGTGTCCTATTGCACAGTAGGGTGACTGTCAACAATAAATTATTGCATATCTCAAAATTGCTGGAAGAGAGAATTTTCTATCTTCCCAACACAAAGAAAATGATTTGCAGTAATGGATATTCTACTTACCCTGAATTCAACGTTACATATTGTATACATTTATCAAAACATCACTTAGTACCCCATAAATATGTACAACTATTATGTGACAATAAGAAAAAGATTACAGATCTAAAAGAATGAAAGGAGCCAGCACTTATTCCTTGATTGTTCTCAGTTAACTGACGAGTAGGTGATTTAAAGTGGCATTATCTAATATGATATTTGCAATAGCTCATAGGGATGGTTACAAATGCTGACATTTTACATTTATGGAAAGATATCATTAATAGATACTATTGTCTTCACTACGTTGCATAACTAGTAAGTGGTAAATCAGAAATTTGAGATTGAATCATATGGTTCCGATTTCTGTGTACATTTTCTTAGTTATATTTCTTTATTTTGCATTCCTATTTTTTTCTGTTTATATGTTGACTATGATGTTCTTCCTTGGAGGGTGTTATGTACTACTAATCAAACAATATAAAAAGTATCATTTAGCACAGTTCTAGCTGAAGGAAGATTGAATGCAGAATAAGAAAATAATAAATCAACAATCAAGGAGAAGTCAAGGTGAGTGGTTTCAAAAACCATTTCATCATATTGTCCAGTTGAAATTAGAACTTGAATTAAATAATATTCTCATATCAGAAGGCTAAATATGTAGGAGAAACATCTGACTTCTGTTATATTTGAATGGAGAGCCTATCTTGAGGCTCAAATTCTACAGTTCTTCCCAGAGGGTCTCAGGATAGGCTTATGCAAATAGCTGTTGAAATTCCTTGGCTTTAGTGGACTGAAGTTGCTCCCACAAAACTTGTTTTCCATTGACCCCTGAACCATAAGTATCTGATCTCACTGAATTGTTTTATATTTCCAAACAGGTATGAAGATCATGGATATGAAATAGATGTTTCAAGCTAATGCGGTGATTTGCATGCACATGAGTTTTCCACTTGTTTTTTTACAACAGGTTAGAAACCGTCCTTGTTTGAGGCACCAAAAAGCAGTCTAGTAAGTCCTCATCAAGCAGTTTATATTTCGATTGCCTGAGACTCTCTTATTATCTAACCTTTCTCCCATCTAATGAACACATGAAATAGAAGACCTAGAATCTAAACACAATGCAAAATTCCACTTTTATTGAAGTGAAGCTAGAAGTTTCCCTACCAAGATTTGATTCAGACTGCACAAGTGGAGTCTGGAAGAAGCTAAGAAAATGTAGCAGGAAGGCATAGAAGTAAGTCCTCAACTAGATAGCTGGGCCTCTACATCAGCTCAATCCGAGGTTGCAGATTGTCTCTATGAGCCCCAGCATTCCTCCAAATTCTACTCTCCATTCCTGTTCATACCCAGTGGGCCTTGCAATTCTGCTTCCTTCCCTTTGATCTCATGGGAATGGTCTAGTTCAAATCAGATTATTATCACCTCAACTTCACAATGTTCACTCCAACATTCACCAGGTAACATCAGCATGGCATCTCCATCAATGTTTCCTCTCTGTATTTTGTAATTTCCAGGAAGTGCCTCTAGATAATTTGGTATCTTAGCTTCTTACAGCTGAAGGCCATCTGCTACGTTCACCCAAGTTTTATGTTAAATCAACATTATTTTAGAATATATTTTCTCTGTGTATTGGTAATGACCCATTTCTACTGATTTACTTTCAATCATCAAACATGTTTCCCATTTGCCTCTAAAATGCATTTTGGAAGGAACAAACTCATGCTCGGAAGTTGGACTCTTTTTCAATTCAGAGTATTATCCTCTTTTGCCATTGGTCTAGAAAAGTTTTCGTCTTTACAATATCATCCTCTGTTGCCATTAGTCTAGAAAAGTTTAGTTTTTACCATTGCCATAGTTGTCCCCAAATTAACAGCCCTGCACAGTGAACTCTTCTCAACCTCAGGAGTTGTATATCTAAAAATATTGCATAGTTGAGAAAAAACCCTGGCAAAGGATATAAAAGTATCATAAAAATTATGTTTAGAAGATAATGTAGTCATTAAAGATAATGTAGTAAGGGACTTCCTTTAAATAATGTCAGTGGTTCATACATGTGTTTATAACCAATCTCTTCCAAAGCCCAGCCCAACATGGTGTGCACATTGTCAGCCAAAGAAGTAAGGAGAGAGGACAGCAGCACCAATATTTTGGAAGCTGAAAGCAGCCATACCTAACTTAGCATGGAGATAGCACTAAAACATGTGCTGGCATTGCATGAAATCCAGAAGCAAGCTGGTTAGTGCTGAGATCACCTAAGGCCTCAGAGTCCAGAAGCCTCAAGTGCTTCTCCAAAACAGAGACAGCTGGGGCTGACCTGCCTTCCTCCAAAATTCTCTTTTCTTTCCCATGCAGCTGGATAACTCCCACTCCAATAATCCTGGGAGAAGAGTCAAAGCTTTACCTTTGAGAGAGTTGGAACCACAGTCCCTCTAAACTGCAACAGTGAGTGTCGTTGCAAGTGGTGGCACTTGAGCTGAAGTTGGGAATTAAGTGAAAAGTCTGCGCATGGAACAGTGTAGTTTCCACCCTCAAACCTTCACTTGGCTCAAAAAAAGTTTGGCAGCCATTTTTATAACTTACATCCAGGAATTAGAAAATTTCTCACTAGTAAAATTTGCTAATGCAAGAGATGAAACTCAGAGACATTGATAATGAGATTTCCCACACACACGCACGCAAAATATTTCAACCTGGGCACATTGCAGTGTAGTTCACCGACAGACATGTAGCACATATAAAATCTGAGGTGATGATAGTTAATGTATTTGCAAGTAAGTATAGTTCCTAGGAAAAGAAATTGTTGTCAACTATTGTTTCTTTTCCACCTTGAGTGAAACACAAATAGAGACTATAAAGGGTAATGTAAAAAGAGAAGAAAAATAAAATATAATCACATATTTTATTTTTGTATGTATGTATAAAACATGGTATTTGAAATTCACATTTGGCAAAACTGGCATGAGAGTTTAACTCTCTATGTTAAGTGCAAGTAGTTTTTCTTTCCATTATTTTGTTTTTCTTAACCACTAATCTCTGTGTGTTGATTGTCATTTCAAAATGATAGGAAACTTTTCTTGGGAAAAATATTAGCATCATCAGGAAAGTTCACTAATATTCAAATTAGTATAATCCAACCAGTCATTTTAACAAGTCACACAAAACTAATGTCTCAAAACGGCAGGATTATTACAAATAAATTCAATAATTAGATTCCTTTGATAAAAATCAAGGGTTTAATATAGTAGCTTATTATTAGATACAAATTGTTTATTGACTTTTACTCTACTTTCAATAAATCTGTGTGCTTTATGTTCCATTTAGTCATTCCAAAATGAGAAGAAAATACAACATAAACCTAATGAAGTAAAGATACTGACCTTTATTATTCTTTGACACAGAAAGTAAAGAACAATTTTGACTTTGGGTATCTCTACAGATATCATTGTGTTCTTAGGATTTACTCCTGAATATTTATTAATAAATTTTTATTTGAAAAATGAAGTATCATGTTTCCTCCCTCTCTTACCATGTCTGAACCAACTATACTATTTTATAAGTTGTTGATTTCGAATATTTCTGAAATTCTTGGCTGCACATTTATGATTTGATTCACAGACTTACTTTCTTTGAAAGTGGTTTTGTTACTGAGAACATTTAATATTCTTTTATAGCTAAGGTAAAAGAAAAAAGAGACTAACTCTACTTCTGAAATGTAAACACAAATGAACACAATAAATGAAACTTTAAGCACTTTTCAGTGAAAAGACATTTTACAAAAAATATAAAAGCTAAATTCCTTCTTTTTGGTGACATGTTTTTTTTTCCTGATATAAAATTCATATTTCCAAATAGTTGTCTGAACACCATTACACTTTTCTGCTAACCCACCATATCTTTTCCTT
The DNA here is from genome assembly GCF_000951045.1 of Mandrillus leucophaeus. Lineage (NCBI taxonomy): Eukaryota > Metazoa > Chordata > Mammalia > Primates > Cercopithecidae > Mandrillus > Mandrillus leucophaeus. The sequence continues at coordinate 1,566,348 of NW_012108808.1, read as the reverse complement.
TCTCCACACTAAACTTTGTTCATTCTAATAACTAAAATGAGACTTTACTTTTCAGGTGATCACCAACTGTAATACTTAACGACAAAAATTTTTAAAAATTGCAGACTTTTGCCATGAAATAATTATTTCCAATAAATCCTATACTACTTAAAATATATATATGTGTGTGTGTATATGTATATGTATATGTACATACACACACACATATATACACACACATATATACGCACACATATATATGCGCACACGTGTGCGCGCACACACACACACACACACATATATATGTATCTATCTGTATTTTCTGGTTCCTTTAAACAACAGAACTTGGATTCCAGAAATAACATCATCATTCTGAGGTGAACAGACAATTGTTCAGTGTTTTATTCCTTAGGAGAATTTCTTAGGACCGGGATTAGCCCAGCAGAGGGATTTTGCTAGGAGGAAAGAAAACCAGCATATATTTTTGCAGTTATATTTAGCAGGACTGGCATTATGAATTAGAAAGTTGAAGATTCACACACATACAGCTGATTTTCCCCATTGGCTATTTACTGAATTCTAAGATGACATATGAAGCTGGGGTGCTGAGCCGAAGCTGAAGAGGAAGGTGAACAACCTTCACATTTTATGGAACCTAGGAGAAGACCATTAGAGGGACGGAGTCTAACATAAACACAAGACTAGGACCACCCTCAAAGCATTTGCCATATTATGAAGCAATGCGAGATTTTGCTCTTTGAGTTTCTCTTTAGACAGAAACTCAAAACTTCTGAAGGATATAACTGAATCTGCCACATCATAGCCTAATAGGACAGAAGGAACACATGCTTGACAGATCCCCCAGCAAGCTCAGGAGATGAATAGAGGAACTCTCCCTCGCCTTCCCCGCCACGTGTCCTTGATTAACAGTACCTATTTTGGCTCCCAAAACAAATTTTGGCAGCCAGTTTTTCAACTTATATTCAGGAACTGGAAACTATTGCTCCTGCAAAATTTGTTAACCCAAGAGAAGAAGCTCAGAGATATTGAAAGTGAGATATCCACAAAGAAAGCAGTTCAGCCTGGGCACACTGCAGAGCAGCCCACCAAGAGACATGCAGCATTGATTAAATGGTACCTACAACTAGAATAAGACAGGGTGCTGCATGAATTGTATATTTTTTATTTTATAAGATGTAATTGCTGGGGTACACTGTCCATAGAGATAAGTGGAACAGAATGGAAACTTATTTTATGCTATTGTCACACAATTATTTGATCCCTTTAATTTGAAAATAAAAATAGGGATTCGATACCAAGTGACGTTTTTGTGATCTGTCAGCTGCCAGCTTTTTTACAGTCCCTTTTCATCTTCTGAAAAAAAGTTGGAAGTCACTAAGTTTCTTAGTGTTTAATATCTAGTTATTACAGTTAGACATTTCTGAATTACTATAGCAATATTTCATATTGTTGCTCCATAAGGGGACTCAGATGTATTTCTACCCAGGTAACGTGGTATATAGTAAAATTAGCACTGGGTAATAGGGATGCCTTTCCTTGTAAAAAAATGGAAAGAAACTATGAAGGATTACCCTAGCTCAGAGGGTAGTTCTCATGAATATAAATTTTAGATACTAGTGCCATGGAAATCTAAAATCTGCAAATTGAGTCATTAAAACTATACTTGTCCCACTGTCCTTGTAAAATCTTTCTGTGCTCCTAGATGGTATCTGCATAGCATTTTCAATTGCTCATAAAGGACACCAGCATTTGGAAGATGGGCAGATGAGGAGGAACTGAGAAAGTAAAGCTGGAAGGAAAATCAGTAAAGTGCAGTCACGGAATGAAAGGTTGATGATAAAATAATGTGATGAAGAAGTCAAGTAAAATAAGGAGCAAAATGTCCCTTCCCAAGTCCCCAGCTGGTGTGGTTCTCTTCCCCTGTTGGCAGCTCTCCCTCTGCTCACTGAGCTCCAGTCCCGAATCCAAGAAAACATCAGGTTCCTCGTCTTAGGATCTATTCACTGGCTCAACTCCCTGCCAGGAATATTTCCTGGCCCTGTTCAATCTCAGCTCTTTCCTGCCCAATTTGCAATCAGGCTTCAAGTCTCAATATCACATCCCTGTGACAGCTTCCCAAACTCACATATTTGGTTACATCCTTCCATTCTGGAGTTTACCACTAGTCACAATTATTGTGTGTTTATTGGTTTAATGTCGCTGTCTCTTGCTGAACTTTGTAAGTTCAGAAGCTGTAGAGGCTACTGTCAAACTTGGACACTGGTATATCACTAACAACTGCTGTGAAATTCTCCATTAATTCATTTTTATCATAAATATGTGATGTAAATACTACACATATATCTATATAATATGCGTATAAACATGATAAATTTTTTAAAAAGTGAACACGTGTGTTCACCTTGCAACCCTCAAGTGTAAATAATAAAACATTAATCAATTAGGAAATCAAAAACATATTTGTAAAGGGTATATGGTTGACCACATTCAAATTCTCACAGGATGGGGCAACAGTGGGTAAGAGAAAACAAGAAAGAAAAAAGTAAATATCAAGAAAATATGTAAGACAGAATTGGCCTCAAACACAAGGAATCTGCCTCTTCTAAAGTAGTAAGAGGGAGGGTAGATATAGGTGGGTGAAAAATGTGTAGGTCTTGTGGCTGGAAGTTGATGAATTTTTCTCCAATGGCCTCTGTTGTTGTTGTTGTTATTGTTATTATTATTATTATTATTATTTTTAGTGAAGTGTGAGTAAAAATAGTTGTTTTTTTTTTTTTAGGACAAGAATCACATTGTCTTGTTCATAGGGTAAATGTTCAAGAAATGTATTTTGAAGTAATGAAAGATTATTAGAGATGTTTAGAGATCATGCACTTTTACAAGCATCAACTTGGGAGTTATATGTATACCTACAATGCTTTTAAACCTTTCTGCTATCAAAAAAACCAATGAATCTCGCATAAGTATATTCCTCCCCGTTTATACGTCATATGTTTATGTTGCAAAGAATTTGGTCTCTGGTCCTATTTGCTCCCATCATTGCACTTCAGGAAACTCAAAAGTCAGCCCTCTGGGACTCCAGAACACACACCACAACCATCGTGAAAAGTGCTGCCTCGGGATGGGCAATTTGTCATCAGACGACTACACTGAATCGTTGGTGGCCCAGGAGAGCTGCCTTTGGAAGAAAAGCTGTCTGCAGTGTCTAACACTGCCTCCAAGAATGACGTCAGTGTCTGCAACTTGGTAGCTGGGGCCAGGTTGTTTGCACATGTTGCTTGTATAGAGCTGGGCCTTGGCGTCACACTTCTCTCAGAAAGGAGGATGCCTTCCCTCAATGTAGTGCTCTTATTCCACTGAGAGGGAGCTGTGGGAAAGGAGGTGCTCATGAGCGAGAACTGCTTGGGAGGCACCCACAGCACTGCCCTAGTGCAGACTAGAGCCTCTGGAATTTGAGAGGTTACAGGTTCTGAATCCTAAGCTGCCATTTTCCTTCCTCAATAATCTTTAAAATTCTTTACAAGTGACTGAATGTTTAATCGGTTTCAACACGAAGAACAAGATTTCTTATACTACAACTTGCCCATCCCTAAAGTATTAAGTTTAAGGCATGTGGTGGTTAGTTGGAATGCGTTTCTAAGAAGAGTATGAGGATCTTTTTCAGAGAACCATGCTTGTCATTGATGTCTTATTTCAGAGAATTATGCTTTGTAATTGATGTCTAATTAAAGTTTCATATATATGCAGAAAAATGCATGCATCGTAGTGGTACAGTGAAATGAATTTTTCGTTTGTTGTTGTTGTTGTTGTTATTGTTTTAAGTTTTGTTGTTATTGTTTCCTAAGTAAAATCAAGATCCTCCAGGATAGGAACTGGATTAGTGAAACTAACTTCTGGCCAGTGTTTAGTATGAATGATCCTAGGGTCGTGTTTTGAAGAAACTCTGTCTATATTTCTGGAGAACATTCAGGGAAATTTGCAATTGAACAGGAATTAGATGGATTATTATTTTGCTAATGCAATTTTTAGCTTTTTGTGTCCTCCTAGGAGTTATGCTTGTTTAGTCTCTTTCAACTAGAACAGCCCTTGCTCTTTCAATTGTTCTTTTTACTGTTGCCTTTCATGTCATGAACTCTTTCGTTAAAGAGCTTGGCCAGTCATATTGTACAATGTCTCCTTCTCTGGATTAGTCTTATTTTTCCCACAGTATTTAGGTCTAGTTAAAAATTTTTAATAAGAAAACTTCATAACCGAAAAAAAAGAATACTGCATAAGTGGTTTTGAAAGTTATCTTTGCTTGCTTCTAGAGACAAATTGTACATATTCTGAAAATTAATTGATTTAGTATTTTGATTACTCTATGAAATAATGTTCATTATTACATATTAAATAACAGGTCTGAAAAATTGTACCTCATTCTCCAAAAAAAGGCTCAGGGCATTTAAAGGAAACAATGGAGTCAAGTTCTGTATCAGTTACTACCATAAAATGAGGAGGAAAGACCACAGTCAAATAGATAGGATAAGCCTTTATAAAAGTCTTCATATCAAGACTTAAACCAAGATAGGAAGTGTTTGAAAAGGGATTCAAAAGCAAATCTAGAGAATTGTATAAATCTCTATAAACCAATACTCCTAATCATTATGGGTCCTTTACTAATTGAAATTGTTGTATTAAATTGGTTTTGAAAGACATCTACATGTATCTTCTTTCTGATCTTATTATGGTGTGGCATGTAATGTAACCATAACATTTTGTTCATTCAGGACTTCTGTTCATTATTGACAAAGATCTTAATGAATTAAAATTCATTAATTTCTTAGATTCCTGGAATCTTAAGTCAGATAAATGATGACTTACACCAAAAATTATGAGATTGCACAAATATAAAATTCATATATAACAAAATATAATGTATAATGATATAGTGTAAAATATACTAACTTTGACCCACATTTAAAAGCAAGATTTGTTCATATATTTGTTACATAATGCTACAAACTGTGGTCTAAAGTTCTCTACTAAGTCACCTGAGAAAGATGGTATCATGAAAAGGACAAAGGTGTTTTACACACCAGAACCAGCTTTGGTGCTGCTTAGATGACCACCAGGTGGCATCAAGGGCTTGCTTCCTTATATCTTTAATTAAGGCTTTCCACTGAAATGGGGGGATATAGGGATGCTGCAGTAATTAGGCATTATTGCTATGTCCCATGTTTTCTTAATTAGCTTAAAAATAAGGTACTCTATTTATTAGGTTTACCATATGGAGATATTTCATGGGGATTTTGTCAAAATAAAAAGAAAGGATTCAATCTGTCATGAAACTGATTTACTTTCCTATAATGAAGACACACTGCACACCTTTTAGGAATGCATAGAATCACATTCACGTTTATTATAAATGCTGACATTATCAAAAATATTTCTCCTAAGATGACTTTTTTCCCACATTTAAAATGTCCTTGACAATTAGAGCTGTTATGACACAAAGTTTACAGGATAAATGTTAATACCCTATTATAGTTACACCAATCCCTTCAATGTCCACAATGCAGTCTTTACTTCATGTCAATCATTGACCAAATCCAAATTAAGTAATTATGGGTGGGTTCATTTGCTTATGTATTGCATTCTGATAGGAAATTCCACTCTCCTCCATTTTGGTATTTTTAAATAATTTAGCCAAAGCCATTTAGTTTTGTCAACATGTGGCTTGCTTTGCTTTACAATTTGCTTGAAGACCCCCTTCTAAAAACCACATTTTTCTATATGAAGCACCAAGAGGTCTCTTTCAGAATCTCAGTGAAAGCAAATATTTCAGGTACAATTGATACAGGTTGGAACTGTGTGCCCCCCGCCACTCCTTATATGCAGGAATTTTTTCACACAAACGTAATCAAAAATACAGTATTCACGGGATTCAATATCCGTATTTGGAGGGCCGACTTTTCCTGTTTTCCAGTTCTGCAAAGGAGACTGCAGAGCTTGAGTACAGGTAGATTTCAGGGTATGCCGGGTCCTGGAACCAATCCCGCATGTATACGGAAGGAGAACTGTACTTTTTTCTGTTGACACTACCAGTTAACTCAGTTCTAAGGATTCTATTTTAAGTTGACATAATTACTGTGAGATTTCACCAAAGCTTTTAAAATTTAAGATTCCTTGGAATATTTTAGTCCAAAAATAAATGCATTATAGAAATAGACTTTAATTCAAGATCAGCAGAATAAGAAGCTAATTAAGTGAAAAGTAATTATGATTATTAATCATGAAATTATTTTTAAGGATCTATTTTTAGACAAAGAGCCTTTTTCTTCCTTCTGCCTCTATTTATAACTCTAACTTGAGAAGGAATGAACTCCTTCTCTAAACATCTATTAAGAAACTATCAGCCTAAATTTCCATAATTGCCAAGTTAAAATCAAATCTTTCCTGAATTTTTTTATTGTTAAGCTCTTATCTCAAAAGTAATGATAATATTAATAACACTGGGTAACCATCTGATGCGATGAGGGAGTGAATGAACTCTTCATAATACTTTGCCCAATGAATCGATGCCATCAGAACCCACAAATGCATGAAATTTCTTGTATTGTCTGATTGAGAAAACAGAACGTTTTCATGTGGAATACTTGCTTATAATGAATAATGAATTTCCATGTACTTTTAAAGGGCAATTAATTCTCATTGAATTTCAAAGGAGAGATTTAAAATGTGTAATCCTTCAAAAAAATTGTAGCTACCTTTTTTAATGGACATGAAGTCAAATTTTACTAATTCTAACTCTCTTAAACATAAGAACAATCAAAACATGAATAATGTTGTGGCAGAGACTATGTACGTTCTGTAAAGAAAAGTGACGTATATGAGTTGTCTTAAGCTGCAAAATTATTGAAAATGGTCACATACTATGTGAAATTCCTTTATTGAGACTTCATTTTTTCTTTACTTTTTTTTTTTTACTTTAAGTTCTGGGATACATGTACAGAACATTCAGGTTTGTTACATGGGTATACATGTTACGGTGGTTTGCTGCACCTATCAACCCATCATCTAGGTTTTAAGCCCCGCATGCCTGCCCCCACTACCTCCCACTGACAGGCCCCGGTGAGTAATGTTCCCCTCCCTGTGTCCTTGTGTTCTCTTTGTTCAACTCCCACTTATGAGTGAGAACATGCAGTATTTTAAGACAATGTACCTGTTTGGATAAGCTCATTACAATTGTGTCTCCCTCATAGAAGAATATGTTTGGGTGAGAAACCATGATCACATTTTTCATTTATTTTATTTAATCTGATACATTTTATTTAATCTGATATCATAAGTTCATTATGAGGAACCAATATGTTGTAGAAACAGAGCATACAAAAGCCTATAAAGAAATTAGCACAGTATCTGTTCTATCTCCTACTACACCCCAGTTTCATAGGCATTTAAGAATATCTCTCCCTGGCAGAACAAGAAATTGGAGGAACTCAGAGATTCTCAGAAAGAGAAATGCCACATGGCTAAAGGTACTGCAGATGAAATCAACTGAAATAAAGTGAATCAAGGTTGGTTCCTGCTCTCCAGGTAGGTGTGGGCAGTTAAAAATATTTCTGGTATTGCAGAAGTGATAGAATAAATGATCCTTAAGGTCATGTAATTAAATTTTCTGGTCTTAATGGTTCATTTATATCATGTTACACTGAGTTTGTTGCCTGTATAACCAGAAAGTTTAAGAGTGTATAAATAATATCTGTTCTTATACTAACGTGAAAAACCATCTGAAATTTTGTGTCTATCTCAAATGTATGGTGCAATTCCACTAGTAGACTCACTAAAATTTTTACTAGTTTTAAAAAAATTTAATGGGAAAAGATTAACAGTTTTGTAGACAAAAGAAAATATTTGGTTAAAAGATACCTGACTCTTGACCTGTAGGCTGCAATAATCAATTGGTGGGGTGGGTAACATGTTTCTCAAATTATGTCTTGCTTGAGCATTTTATCAGCAATGTTTTTCCCTCAAAAATGAGGTTGTGAATTATATAATTCAGTAAGATTTCATCCTCAACCAGATTTGGGACAATAGTACTTTTAAAATCTCTCCTTTAGAGCAATGCAATATTTCAAGATCTGTGTTAGGAAAATATACTTCTCCTTGGGTATTTGTGCCCTCCACTCAAATTAAATTGTCTTAAAATTTTTAACATATAATCCATTTTCAAGACGTTAGATAACATTTATTATGGAATGAAAATAGGAATTTAAGAAACCTTCAACAGATTGAAGAATGATGTATAGCATCTGACTTGAAAAAAATTACTCATGTGTTTTACACATGAATGTTGGCGAATATAGCTATGATATATTCATTTATGATATATTCATTTTAGTTTATTTAAATGTTTAGGTTAATATTTATAATATCTGGTAATTTCATTATTTGCAACTGAATCTGTGATAACAAATGTTTAGATAAATTAAATATAAAATGTGTGAAATATTCATTCAAAATTATTGTAGGGTAATTTTTAACATTTTTTCTGCTCATTACACACGTTTACTGTAGATGAGCTCATCTCATCTATGGATTAAAGTAGCCCTCTGCTCATGATTCCTATAAACCTGGCCCAGGTTTTTTTCCTGAATTTTACATTCATTCATTTAATAATTCAAAAAATGTTTTGTGCTCACTAAAGTTACTTCTTTAGGTTATGGATGTTAGTTCTCATATAATTGAGGAAGAACCAACACACTCGTAGGGGAAGCAGTCAATAATTAAAGGACAATTTAGTACTTTATTCTGCACTATCCAATGTGTCGGCCACTAACCAGAGATGACAACTAAGAAATGGAAATATAGCTAATCTAAATTGAGATTTCGCACAAAAAGCAAAAAGTAAAATATCTTATTAATAATTTTGCATGTATATATTGAAATATTTTAGACAGATTAGATCAGATGACATATATTAATAACATTAGTATTGTCGACTTCTTTTAGTTTTTCATGGGTCCATTAGAAAATTAAAAATTACATATGTGTGTCACATTATATTCTGTTAGACAACACTGATGAATAATATAGTAAATATAATATGATATGATATGATATGATATAAGTGCTATTGAGAAAATGAGGCCGTGGCCCACTGTTTTACAGCGGGCTGTCAGAAAAAAAACCCCTCTAAGGATGTGGAAATCTGCAGGACATGAGAAAGCAAGCACTGTGACTACCTGGAGGAAACTTGTTCCAGGCCGAGGAAACGGCAAGAACAAATCCCAGAGATAAGCGTGTGGGTTCAACAGCATGACTTAGGGCATCATTCTCACCATTATTCTAGTCCTTCTGCTTTGTTCCAAAATTGTGGATCTTCTATTGCCCACCTATTTTTTTTTTAATCCATCAGTCTGTCAGCCTTCCTTCACTCTTCCACATTCCGACAGTTACAAATCCTATTTATTCACTTCCTATCTGCCAAACCTGTTTATTTTTCTTCACTCCCATCTCTACTGCCCGAGTCCAGGTCATCGACATTCTATGCCTTCGTTACTATCAGAGTCTTTTAACAGATCTCCAAGCATCTTGCCCACCTCTATTTTAGTGGGGTCTTACATCTTACTAACTTAGGTGTTGCAACTGCCCCATATCTTAGTGTCTTACAAGTAAGATTTATGTCTTTCTTACATTCTTCCCCCCAACAGGTCAGCTTTTTCTTTGTTTTATGACTTCTTCATTTGGTATCCAAGCTCAAAAAGTGTCTTCTGTCTGAAATTGAGGTAAAAGAAAGATAATATAACCCCATAATGGCACATATAGCTTCTGCTCGGAAGCCACACATTCACTGCTTCTCCTTAATTAAGTGGCTGAGTCCGATGTCACTGTTCATTAGGTTTAATTCTCCTCCTGGGCCTGCACCAGAAGAGAGGGCTAGCAAATATTTTGAAAATAAAATGATCTACGAAAATTACACTGCCAATGTCACTGAAATTTATTCAGAATGTTTCTAAAGTATACATCTAACTATTTTACTATTCTAAATCAAGTTTTGCTTTTCCATTATTATTATTGGAAAAATATTAAATTTCTTAAGGTGATTAGAAATGTTTTCAAAATTGGTATCCTGTGTACCATTCTACATCCATCTCTTTGTCATTTTTCCTCTCTCGATACTTCTAGCCTATATTCTCTGATAAAACTCTGTCTCTCCCAGAGTGGCTCCTGTTATTAAATAGTCTTCAACGCAGATGTCACTTTATGTAGAAAAAAATGCCATTAGAACCTTCCATTACCTCCTCCTACCTTAAGGAGGTTATAGATCTCATGTATGGATTTTTTGGCACTGAGGTTTATCCTTTTAAACTCTACTTAATATATATATTAAACTATTGTGTTACTTGTTCAATTATTTGTGCCTCAACCCTCATATTTAAATTTTAATAAGAAAAGGGAAAGTTTCTGCCTAGGGTCTGACACATCGTAAATAGTGTTTGCTGAATAAATGAAGTGATTTTATAACAAGAACATTTCAAAAAACTAAATTCATATAAATTATCAAGATATTTATTGTCCATTCAGCATAGTGGAGAATACAAAGTAAATACTATTTTTATTTAAATAAAGAGGAAAATTGCATAAAACATCTCAATGTACTTCCTCAAAATTAACTCAGCTAGCTGTAATACACAGAAGTTAGTTTAAAACAAACAAACTAAAAAAAACAAAAACAAAATTTTGTCTGCTAGAAGTTACTTAGGGACTTTCAATTAACAAATCACGAAGTGTTTTGAAGCAGATGGCTAAGATTTTGATACTTTCTCAAAGGTAATTGTATATAATTTAGATATTTGAACATTCCAGTCAATTATAAGAAACATGAGAGTTTATTAGAATTATCTTTCACTGTTACTCTTTGAAACCTGTTCTGTTGTTGCCACATAAAAATCGTTCTTCTGTAAAGTCCACAGTGACAAAATCATTGAGTACAGATTAATTGATAGTGTAGATTGTTCATTTGTGCTTCATGAGTTTAGCAGTTTTTTTAAATGCACAACTTAAAAAGACATTTAAGAACTTATTCCTAAGAGTGTGAAGAAAGATGTATAGTTTAACCATGCTATTATTGGGTATTTTGTGGTAGAAATATTCTGAAATGCTTTTGATGTGCTTTAAACATCTTTATTGTGGACTCAGTGAATTAATAGATTATGTTGTTGTGAATGTATCTCCTTAAGTTCATTTGTTGTTTGCCTTGCTTATAAAATAAATGTATGCTTTTTATGCCACCAGCCAGACTACCAGAAATACTTCTGAAGGGAAACCGAATTGCATATTGCTTGATTTGGTTGGGATCATTGCATTTTTAAATAGTTATAAGAATTTAAAATATTTAGGCTTAAAGTTAATCTTTCTTTCTCCTTCCCAAGTAGATACTCAGAGACACTGCACATATACACATATTTTCCCCATAATAGTGAATATGCTGCTTTTCCTTTAACACAGATCTACGCACAACTCACTGTTTGCACAGACTGGTATGTATCACTCAGACAATGAGCAGATTAACCCACTCTTTTTAAAGCAATTAGATTAACAGTTGAATAAACATGTTAAATATTAAAGTTAAATAGTCAACTTTATATTTAAATAGTATTATACAAACATTTTCAAAACAGGTCTCATCATCAAAGTTATAGACCATATTTCCTAGAGAGAGAATTCAATTATACTATAAATGGATTTCTGAAACACAAGTTTGTGAAAAAAGCATTTGTTAGATTTCTAGTGAAATGACAAAGCATTATGATTTGCAAAATGGAGTATTATTCACATATATGCCCTAATCATCAGAAAAGGAAGTAATGTTATTTTCTTTACTGTTGTTTGTTTACAGAAAGGATCACATTAATACTGAATAATATGGCGCTCCTGAAATCAAATAACAACAAATGCAGGGAAAAATAATGTACTATTTTGGTGTGAAAGATTTCTTTTCAAATGAATTGTTTTATGTAGAACAAAAAATAATATCGTTAAAGAATACATGTTCTCCAAAAGGAAAACAAAGTCAGAGTTGGTTTTTTTTCCCTCTGAAATGTCTTCCCCATCAACCTCTTTATTTTTCTTGGAGCTTCTGGAAATAGTAATTCTGAATCCCATAGTTTAATGTTTCAGTGTTGTACCTGATGCAGATAATTGTGATTTTGTTGTGGCAGCAAGAAATGAAATCCCAAATTTACAATTAGATATAGAGTCTCACAAAGCAGGGTTTGTTTTTAGAATTCCATCCATACATACATCCATATCTACATCCATCCATCCATATGTCCACAATCCTGCCTGCCCATATGATACAGTTGAAATATTTATCAGCCTGTTGTTCTTCCCTTTCCTCCCTCCCCAAGTAATCCCATAGTTGCTACATTATGGGAAGTACCAAGCATTCGGAGGGATAGGTTTGGGTGACCAAAGCAGCAGGAAAGCACACAGGGAACTAAGTGGTCTGTTAACAACCAGTATACCTAGACATCAATATGTTAATAACTCTTACGGCTGTATCAGTGCAAACCAACTGAATATCTACCCTTCCTGTCTAATCAGTAAACACTTTTTCTGCCCTTTTTATGTGCTGTGCTTCTGGCCACTCCTAACATTCTTACCTTGCAGTGGTGAAAATAAGATAAGTAATTCTATTGCAATGTCATCAGTTTTAATAAATGAATGAATAAAGTGTTCTTGGAGTAATGCTATTATTAGTGTATAGAAACAAACCTGATTTGTGTATGTTGACTTTATGTGCTGCAACTTTGCTGAATTTGTTTTTTAGTTCTTACAAATTTTTTTGTGGACTCAGAGTTCTATATATATGTAAAATCATGTCATCTGCAAACAGAGACAATTTTACTTCATTTCTGATTCTAACGACTTTTATTTCCTTTTCTTGTCTAATTGCCTCACTTCCAGTCCTATGTTTAATGGAAATGGTGAGAGTGGGCATCCTTGTCTTGCTCATGACACAAATACTTTTGGCTTTTCACTGATAAGTATGATATCAGCTCTGGGCTTATTACATATAGCTTTTATTATGAAATTATAGAAAGAATGAAAGTACATTCTCTCTATACCAACTATACTTCTATAGCAATAAGCATGTACTTTATTTTTTCTATACCTAAATTATTGGGTGTTTTTATATCATGCATGATTGTCAAATTTTGTCAAAAGCTTTTTCTGCATTTAGTGAAATGATCACGCTTTTTATCTTTTATTCTGTTAAAATGGGGTGTCATATTTATTGATTTGCATCAGGTGTTGAACCATCCTGGCTTTCTAGGGATAAATCCCACTTGATCCTGGTGTGCAGTGGTTAATATTGTCAATGTGATTGGATTGAAGGATGCAAATTATTGCTCCTGGGTGTGTCTGTGATGGTGTTGACAAAGATGATTAACATCCTTTGTTAATCAGTGGACTGGAAGAAGCAGACTCACCCTCAAACTGGCTGGGCGCCATCTAATCAGTTGCCAGTGTGGCTGGAATAAAATCGGGCCGAAGAACTTGAAAGGACTAGACTGCCTGAGTCTTCCAGCTTAGATCTTTCTCCTGTGCTGCATGCTTCCTGCCCTGGAACATTGGACTCCAAGTTCTTCAGTTTTTGGATTCTTAGAACTACACTAGTGGTTTGCCAGGGGCTCTTGGGCCTTCAGCCATAGAATGAAGACTGCGCTGTTGGCTTCCCCACATTTGAAGTTTCGGGACTTGGACTGGCTTCCTTGCTCCTCAGTTGGCAGATGTCCTATTGTGGACTTCACCTCACCTTCACTGATGTGAGTCAATATGCCTTAAAAATCTCTCATATATATATCTCGATCCTATTTGTCCTGTCCCTCTAGAGAGTCCTGACTAATACATGGTGTATGACCCTTTTAATGTGTTGATTCATTTATTTGCTAGTGTTTTGTTGAGAATTTTGGCATATATGTTCATGAAGAATATTGGCCTGTGGTTTTCTTTTCTTGCAGCATCTCTGTCTGGCTTTGGCATTAAGGTAATGTTCAGTTTGGAAGCGTTCCTTCTTCAGTTTTTTGAAAGAGTTTGAGGAGACACAAACAAATGAAAAGACATCCCATACTTAGAGTTTAGAATTATTAATATAGTTAAAATATCAATACTATGCAAATCTATCTATAGATTCAATATGATCTCAATTAAAATTCCAATGACATTTTCTATAAAAACAGAAAATACGTCTTAAAATTTATGTGAAATCGCAAAAGGCCCCAAATAGGCAAAGCAATCTTGAGAAAGAACAAAGCTGAATGCATCATGCTTCATGCTTTCAAAATATGTTGCAAAGCTATGATTATTAAAACAGTATGGTACTGCTATATAGACAGACCAATATATAAACGGAACAGAATAGAGAGTCCAGAAATAAACCCACACATATATAATCAACTGATCTTGAACAAGAATGTCAATGATACACAGTGGATAAAGGATAGTCTATTCAACAAATGGTGTTGGGAAAACTGGGTATTCACATACAAAAGAATAAAATTAGACCCCCATCTTACACTATACACAAAAATCAACTCAAACGGCATAAGACTTGAACATGAGACTTAAAACTGTAAAACTCCTCAAATCATGGGGAAACCTTGGCTGAAATTGGTCTTGGCAATGATTTCTTGGATTTGACACCAAAAGCATAGGCAACAAAACCAAAAATAGACATATGGGACTACAGTAAATTAAAAAATTGATGCATAGCAAAGACAAGACTCATCAGAGTGAAAACATAACCTAAGGAATATATGAATATATTTGCAAACTACCTATATGACAAGTGATTAATGTCCAAAATATATAAGTAGTTCCTAAGTAAAATAAATTATACATTTATAATTTATATAAAATAAATTAAGTAATTTAAATTATACATAGTAAACAAAAATACCCATAAAAGAAAAAAAAAAGGGCAAAGGACTTAAGTAGACATTGCTCCAAAGAAGACATTCAAATGACCATCAGGTATACAACAGGGAGCTCAAAACCACTAATTATCAGGGAAATGCATGTAAAACACAATGAGATATCACATCACAACTGTTAGCATGGCTACTATCAAAAATGAAAACAAAATGTAACAAATGTTTCCAAGGATGTGAAGATAAGGAAATCTTAATACATATTTTTTATTATTATTATACTTTAAGTTCTAGAGTGCATGTGCACAACGTGCAGGTTTGTTACATATGTATACATGTGCCATGTTGGTGTGCTGCACACATTAACTCGTCATTTACATTAGGTATATCTCCTAATGCTATCCCTTCCTCCTCCCCCCACCCCATGACAAGTCCTGGTGTGTGATGTTTCCCTTCCTGTGTCCAAGTGTTCTCATTGTTCAATTCCCACCTATGAGCGAGAACATGTGGTGTTTGGTTTTCTGTCCTGGCAATAGTTTGCTGAGGATGATGGTTTCCAGCTTCATCCATGTCCCTACAAAGGACATGAACTCATCCTTTTTTATGGCTGCATAGTATTCCATGGTGTATATGCCACATTTTCTTAATCCAGTCTATTACTGATGAACATTTGGGTGGGTTCCAAGTCTTTGCTATTGTGAATAATGCCTCAATAAACATATGTGTGCATGTGTCTTTAAAGCAGCATGATTTATAATCCTTTGGCTATATACCCAGTAATGGGATGACTGGGTCAGATGGTATTTCTAGTTCTAGAAACCTTAAAACATTATTAGTGGAAATGTAAATGGTGCAGCCACTCTAGGAAATAATATCGAGCTTTCTCAAAAAATTAAAACTTGAACTACCTTATCATCTGGTAAAAATAATTTTTCTGTTTTAGTTATTTTACATATTGAAATCATTAATGTAAAAAAGTTTTTCTAATTTGCTGTACTCTACAAAATTTTATTACAATTTTCTAAAGAATTTTATACTTTCGAAAATAATTTAGAATATATCAATTTTAAGGGTCTTACTATAACATAAAACCGATTTAAATATTTCTATCAATTATTTTTTATCTCTTCTTTTTCTCTCAATATTTTATTTTCATATTCTTTTAGAAGATAAATTATATATTGACCCCAGCCTTATAAACCATGAACTTCATTTGAATTTATTACATCTGGAAGTTCATGCTGCTTCCATTGGCTGTTTCTTTTTTCCTTCTGCCTCCTTGGAATTGGCATATCATGGCACACAAATATTAGCATTCAAGAGGCCCTTTAAGTTTAAAAAAAAAAAAAACTCAATTTACAAATGGAGAACTGAGTGTATAGTAAAGCAAATGATGTACCAGGGTCAGAAAGGTTTCTACTGTCAGACTAGACATAACACACAGGAGTCTCTTCTCGCTGTTATTTGTCTTTTCTTTTGAATGGTGCTTTATGATTATGATTATACGGGTATAACAAATGCATTTGGAATGAAATTCAAAAGGATATGGTGGTGGAAGTAAACATATCTCTCTTCAAAAGCCACACCCTACTGTCCAAATGTAAACAATGTTAAGATCTGATTTTAATATAGATCCCTTTAACAAAAAGATAAATGAGTGTAAATTTGCAATACATCCCAGAAGAGGTATCCCCATTTTGTTTTGTTTTGTTTTGCTTTGTTTGCCCAGCTCAAATCAATTTTCTTTGATGTGGATAGTGCAAGCCCCAGTAGGGAAGGGCACAGACACAGAGCAACTGAACAGGAAGAAGGAGCAGATCCTGGGCTTTCACAGGAATGACCAGATGCCTTCTCCAGTGGCCCTTCATTCCCGCCTGAAGCAGCCTCACACAAGGTACTGGCATAAGAGAGTCTGAGCTGACTTTTGGACCCACTTCACAGAAAATGCCTTTATATTAAACACCTCTGTACAGAGTACAAAATGCATCTGCATAGGTTGAGGCCAAGAGGAGAGACTATTTTTGATGAGTGTGTAAAGGAGGGGTTCTTTTTGGAATATACCACACAGCAAATGCCACCTAGCAAATGATCTTCCAAATGACACACTGTACAGTTGCTGTTAACAGCCCTAATGGCCCAAAGTACTGGCCATGATCCTGTTTACTCTTTTCATCCTCTCTTTTTTCTTACTTCCTTTTCCTCCTCACTGTTTCTTCCTCTCTTCCTTCTTTCCTCTCTTTCTAGTCTTCTTTTTTTTGAAGGAGAAGGGACAGTCATGTAATTTCCTTTTTGACACTAATTTCTTAACAAATGCAATGAATAACAAAACTCTATCAATTGGAAATCTTAAATGGGATAAATCAAACGGGAAAAAAAAAAATGTGTGCCTTGATCTTGGACTTCCCAGCCTCCAGAACTGTGAGAAATAAATTTCCACTGTTGCAGTTCAAATGCACTGACACATCACCTATGCAACATTTAGCCATTCACATGTTGGAGTCAGGAGAGAAGGAATCAAGTGAATTGTATTAGTAAATGATTAGTTATGCCTAAGATAAAATTAACCTGTTTTCTACAGCCTAGCATTAGTTAGATACAGAGTTCAAATTAACTCACAAATTTTAAAATGATAAGCTGAAGAAAAGGGTACTACTTGTGAAACCCATCTTGAAGTAAGGCTAACACAAAAACTGCAGCTAAAGTGCTGCTAGTCTACTGTGGAAACTGTTCATGTAGAGCACCTATGAGATCTGCATTAGGACACATTTCCTGCATGAGAGCAGATAATCCATCTACACCTACTATTAATGCTAATTATAAATATTTCCTTTACCTATAAATTAACACTTTACTCAAATGTTGCTATTAGAATTTCTAACATATTAGTCAAAAAATTAAAACAAAAAATTACATTTATTCTAGGTGTCTTCAATAAAAACATTTTATAGTATGTTTTCTGCAATTTCCTCTATCAAAATGCCCTTCATATAGAAATTTCCCAGTGACTCCTTTTTAAAAAAATGACCAAGTGAATTATTTGCTTAGATATTTTCTTAAACATGTTTTTTCTATTATTTTTATTTAATAATAAGTAGCAGAAATTGTTTCTTACTGACAATACATTTTTAATTTAATAAGCGTATATAATAATTTTTCCCCATGTTGGAAAGAGTTCATCAGAGCTCAGGAATGCATAACCTTTATGCTTATGATCCATAACTAAATTTGTGATGAAAAAAGCTAAAATATATACTACCTTTAAAAAGAGAGTGAAAATATATTAATATCTGCATGACCTTTGGAATGGCCAGACTAAGTTAATGAAAGTTTTAAATTATTATTTATTTCATAATGTTTTGAAATAAGTTCAATTTCAATTACATTTGCTGAATAGATTTAACAAAATGCAAACACTGACGAATAAATAAATACACATTTTTGAATATAGATAATTAAAGTTCCTTGGGGGACAGACTTCTTTATTTATAGAGTGGAAGATATCTACATTATAATCCCATCATTTAACTCCTGCATGTCCATTTACATTCTGTGAAATAAAGAAGCTAAAGTCAATGATACATTAAGTTTTTTCTCTTTATTTTCAACTTTTATTGCATATATAAGGAGTACATATGCAGGTTTGTTAAATGGGCATATTGTACCCAGATAGTGAGCATGTACCCAGTGGGTAGATTTCACTCTATGTCCCCCTACTACTCTCGCCCTCTAGTAGTCTCCACAGTGTCTGTTGTTCCCATATTATGTCCACAGGTGGTGGATGCTTAGCTCCCACTTATACTTGAGGACATGTGGTATTTGGTTTTCTATTCTTGTGTGAATTCATTTAGAATAATTACCTCCAGCTTCATTCACATTGTTGCAAAAGATATGATTTTATTGCTTTTTATGGTTAGCAGAAAATTTTAAACCAAGCTTGCACAGATATATATATTTTAAAATGTTTCAAGTATCTTAGCCTCAAGTATTCTACTGTATTGCTATACAATCAAGAAAATGTATGGCTTTTAGGAAGCTAATAATTTTGATTAGTTCATAATATATGACATACATCAAAAGTTACTGAGACAATTTGGAAATATTTGCATAGTCTGCAATTTTCTTTTCATGAGTTTTTATTAATGAGTGAAAAAATATTTCCTTAGTTTTTCTATGAAGAGAGATAAACATTTTATTTTTCTGAATTTTGAAATGTTTTACCATTGGGAGCTTAGCTTTTTAATAATCAATTATTATTTTGTGTTACTTTATTTTGAGTTTTCAATATGCCTTTTAAGATTGTTTAAAATATGGTGGTCTCATTTAAAATACAGTGCTTTTTTCACTATCTATCTTGACTTCTGGTGATGAATTTTTGTTTTGTTAGATTTGAGTCCCAACTGTTTTTCAATATCAGCTCATCAACTGGTTATTAATTTAAATCCCACTGAATATTGCTGGAAGCTGACCAGTATATGCACAACGTGACACTGAAACAGATCAAAACAATGCATATTGCAATAATTCTAGTAACTGATGTCCACAGGCAACAACTGTAATTATTCTTCACACTAACAGTTATTTCCCCCTCTCTAGAGAAAATTATTAACATATGCATTTTAATTGGCTTTAAGAAATGGTATAATGATGTAGAAATTGGCAATGGAGTTTAGAACACTGGGCAACTGAATGCATCTGCAGCCGTATTGGCCACTGTTTTCAGTTGAAAGTGAACTAATGGTGTTTAATGAATCAGGCTTAATCCATTATTGATGACTAACATAGAAATAACAAGTAGATTAATTAAAACTACCATCAGAAATCATTTAAAGATCTAACATCCTCCTTAACAATAATATAAAACAAATACCATACTAAGGAGTATTCAACATAAAGTTATGTATTTCAACAATGTAGTATATAGGTATATTTTTTCAATAAGTAAACATCAAAACTTTGATTTCATCAACTACAGATGGTCTCCAACTTATTATTTTACTTAACAATTTTTTGAGATTATGATGGTGCAAAAACAATACATGTTCAGTAAAAACCATTCTGTTTTTCATTTTCAGTACAGTATTCAATAAATTACATGAGATATTCAACACTTTATTATAAAGTAGGATTTGTATATGATGATTATGCGCAAGTGTAGGCTAATATAAATGTTCTGAACACATTTAAGGTAGGCTAAGTGATGATGTTTATTAAGGTAAGTGTATTAAATCCATTTTGACTTAAAATATTTTCAGCATACATGGATCTATAAGGGCATGACGCCATTGTAAAGTCAAGGAACATTTCTACAATTTTTTTTTTTTTACTTTCTTGGGTATGTTCCTCAGATGATTCACAGAAAGTAGTTCATCTCCTGATTATCATGCTAAATGAAATTCTAGAAATGACATAATCTGTGTAACTACTTTTTAAAAAGTTACCTATTTCTAAACTCTCTAACACATTCGAGAAAATCATTTCAAATTGGTGAACTGCATGTTCTTTCTCCATCCCCTCTCTGTGTCCTCATATATTGCATCTTTGACCTATGACTATTTGTTCAATTTCTGTAATCTATATTATCTTGTGATTTAAATTTGGCTTAATCATAGAACTGACATGAATAAAACTTTGTTCAATTTATTCTCCAGACTATTTACAAATTAATTTATAAGAGTAATTGTGGAATGAAATAATTTGGCCTCTTTAAGGAACTTGTAGGCATTAGTCAATACCTGGGGATGGCAAATATTTAGGAAAAGGGTCTTCAAAGTCATTTTATGTCAATTTATGAAGCTGACCAAGAAGACTTTAGTAATGTTAGGACTGTTTTGGGGACAAGTAGTAATACTGGCTCATCCTCAATTTGGGATTTCTCACAGTTTCCAAAAACATAGCATAACATAGGAATCACAGATGCTCCTTGATTTATGATGGCATTATCTCCCAATAAACCCATATTAAAGTCAAAATGTCGTAAGTCAAACCATTGTAAGTTGGAGACCATGTGGATAGGAAACTAAAGGAACTCAATTCTGGAGGCACAAACCACAAAAATGAAGCCAAAACTCTTTTTTTTTTTTTTTGAGACAGAGTCTCACTCTGTCACTCATGCTGGAGTGCAGTGGTGCAATCTCTGTTCACTGCAGCCTCTGCCTCCCATATTCCAGTGATTCTCCTGCCTCAGCCTCCTGGGTACCTGGGATTACAGGCACCCAACAACATGCCCAGCTAAGTTTTGTATTTTTTTTAATAGAGAAGGGGTTTTACCATGTTGGCCAAGCTGGTCTTGAACTCCTAACTTCCAGTGATTCACCCGCTTCAGCCTCCCAAAGTGCTAAGATTACAGGTGTGAGCTACCACGCCGTTTACTCACTGAGCTTTACCAGTGTCTTGAGTCAAAAATTGTTCTAGAGCCCGAGATTTCAGCCCTGTCTCTCTTCTCTAATCCCTTATCAACCTGGCAGAGTTCTCTCTGATTCCAGAACCTGACCTTTAATGCCTTGCCCACCTAAGATGAAAACTGGATTCTTACGTTGCTTTTGTCTCTAAACTTTAACCTTCTCTTGCTTCTGCAATTATTTCTTCAGGGTGGTAAGCAGAAAATAACTGGTCATAAAGTCTTGAATTCCTCATGTGTTATGCAAACTTCATTTAAAATCATTCCAGAAAAGCCATCCACATGCCACTTACCCAGCAGTACTCTTTATTCTCTAGGGAAAAAAAAAGAGAGGCCTGTTTGTGGTGCCTTGAATCCATATTGTTTTATACATCTATTTCTTGGTACACATTGTTCATGTTGTTTATCAAAGTCCTGCCTTTTGTCATAAGAGTTTCTTCATGAATGAATACAGGTGTTCCTGGAGAAAATATAAATATTGATAGATAATGTCATGTTCTGGCTGCACTTAAAGGCCAAGAGATGTTTATGAAGCCAAAACAGGTAGGAAAAAACATACTCCTTTAAAATACTATTTTCCTCTTTCTTTAGAGATATAAGCTCGACTTATTCCATTGGGAGTATTTAGTGGTCTAAACGAGAACAACTTTGATAGAAGTAGAGCTAGAACTGCAATCATTTTCCTGTCTAAGCATGGCACTTTACACAAGAAAAAAAAAAAGACTCACAAGCATGAGACTAAATTTAATACCATCTTATATCCTTTCCCAACCAAGTAGAGAACAAAAGGCATTTCTCTAAAGGGAAAAAAGCATATAGGATTTCAATCTTTCATCCTTCTAGACAGTGTAAGGTTGCACATTTAATGTGGAAAGGAAACTTGTATGTGTCAGTGGTGAGGAGTTGCTGTATAAGCCTAAAAACTTTTCTGAGTCCTCTGAGTCCTTTTTGCAAAGAATTGAGCCTAAGGGCACTCTTGGGAACCCTCAATGAAGTAAAATACCTTTCAATGTTTAGATTGTTTTTACCCTCTACAAATAACTTTAATTCACTGCCTGAATCACACCTCATGCAAATCTCAGATAGTCATTGTATTATTTTGGTGCAAAAGTATTGTGGTTTTGTCATTACCTTTAAAGGCATTACATAGTACATGAATTGCTTCATGAAATAGAGGAGATGTATTCGTTTTCAAACTTATTTCAGCCATAAGGCCATATATTCAACCAATAAAAGCAGAACCGCTCTGATGGAGAGGGTGAAAGTTGACAAGGAAAGCCCTCCACTTTCTGGGCAGTAGCTGCTGAAGCATCTGCAAAGAGGTCAGTAAGTCTTATTTTGAAAGTCACTGATGTTACGCTGTCAATTTTAGATCTTTCCTGTTTTCTCTAGTAGGCATTTAGTGCTACAAATTTCCCTCTACACACTGCTTTAAATGTGTCCCAGAGACTGATATGTTTGGTCTCTGTTCTCATTGGTTTCAAAGAATATCTTTATTTCTGCCTTCATTTCCTTATGTACCCAGTAGTCATTCAGGAGCAGGCTGTTCAGTTTCCATGTAGTTGAGCAGTTTTGATTGAGTTTCTTAATGCTGAGTTCTAGTTTGATTGCACTGTGGTCTGAGAGACAGTTTGTTATCATTTCTGTGCTTTTACATTTGCTGAGGAGTGCTTTACTTCCAACTATGTGGTCAATTTTGGAATAAGTGTGATGTGGTGCTGAGAAGAAGGTATATTCTGTTGATTTGGGGCGGAGAGTTTTGTAGATTTCTATTAAGTCTGCTTGGTGCAGAACTGAGTTCAATTCCTGGATATCCTTTTTAACTTTCTGTCTCATTGATCTGTCTAATGTTGACAGTGGGGTCTTAAAGCCTCTTATTATAATTGTGTGGGAGTCTAAGTCTCTTTGTAGGTCTCTAAGGACTCGCATTATGAATCTGGGTGCTCCTGTATTGAGTGCATAGATATTTAGGATAGTTAGCTTTTCTTGTTGAATTGATTCCTTTACTATTATGTAATGGCCTTCTTTGTCTCTTTTGATCTTTGTTGGTTTAAAGTCTGTTTTATCAGAGACAAGGATTGCAACCCCTGCATTTTGTAGTTTTCCATTTGCTTGGTAGATCTAAAACTGACACCCTAACATCACAATTAAAAGAACTAGAGAAGCAAGAGCAAACACATTCAAAAGCTAGCAGAAGGCAAGAAATAACTAAGATCAGAGCAGAACT
>NW_012108808.1:1533282-1540411 GCF_000951045.1 Mandrillus leucophaeus | reverse complement strand
CAACCATTGTGGAAGACAGTGTGGCGATTCCTCAAGGATCTAGAACTAGAAATACCATTTGACCCAGCCATCCCATTACTGGGTATATACTCAAAGGATTATAAATCATGCTGCTATAAAGACGTATGCACATGTATGTTTATTGCGGCACTATTCACAATAGCAGAGACTTGGAACAAATCCAAATGTCCATCAATGATAGACTGGATTAAGAAAATGTGGCGCATATATACCATGGAATACTATGCAGCCACAAAAAGGATGAGTTCATGCCCTTCGTAGGGACATGAATGAAGCTGGAAACCATCATTCTCAGCAAACTATCGCCAGGACAGAAAACCAAACACCGGATGTTCTCACTCATAGGTGGGAATTGAACAATGAGAACACTTGGACACAGGAAGGGGAACATCACACACTGGGGCCTGTCGTGGGGTGGGGGAAGCGGGGAGGGATAGCATTAGGAGATATACCTAATGTAAATGACAAGTTAAAGGGTGCCCCACACCAACATGGCACATGTATACATACGTAACAAACTTTCACATTGTGCACATGTACCCTAAAACTTAAAGTATAATAAAAATTTAAAAAAAAGAAAGTCACTGAAGGTTTGAAAATGACTTTACACATCAAGCCAAGATATTGGAGTGTTTGGGCATAAGTTTATGTAACCGATGAAAAATACCATAAAGCTACATGCCATTTCAACTATAACTAGTGGAATTGTATCTGTGAACTACATATAAATGATGCAGAAATCCAGAGGATTGTTGGGGTTGAAAAAACCCCTACATGAAAAAAGTATCTCCATAAAAATTGTTTCTTTACCGATAACTTCCAAAATTGAAAGTAAAGTTCATAAAATAACCAAGTCATAAGTAAAAGAAAACCATTAAAATGTTTTGAATTCACAAAAACCAGATCTCCATCAATAAAACTTCTTACCCTGGTGTGAAGCAATTTTGATTTACCCAATGGATGTGATAACATTTTCAAGTACTACAATGGGAAGAGTCCCTTTGCAATATAAATATTGAGACTTAAAAACTCCAGGTACTATAAAAGTAATGACGCAACTCTGATAACATCTCCCTTGGTTATAAATGTGGTCACATTTTCTAGAAATAAAACTGAAAACCAATGATATTCTGTAATAGATTCAGTTTATTGTGTGTGCCTCAGGAAAAATGTATCAGAATATGTTCATGCGTTAGTGAAATATTTTAGAGAAAAAAAATTGTCACTTTTCTCCCATAACTGATGCTGAAATAATTTTATAAATCATTCATTGTGTTAAGATGGACTAGAAATAAATTTATCTCATGCCATACATGCCATGCAATACAACTCACTCTATGCAGTACAAATCAGATTTGCAAAGATATTTATGAATAGATGTAATCAACCCCATCCTTTCCTAGAACTCTCAGTTTAAGATACTATAGAGGAAAACAATAATTTGTGGACAGACTATTAACTTAGAAAAGTTTCCACGGTTAAAACTGTTTTAAAACTTTTTAATTCCTCAAACTTTATAAAACTAAAGCAAGAAAAAAGAAACACTATATTGAGAAATGTGCAGAACTTTTTATCCCAATAATTTGGTTCTAGTTTTGTTAAGCAATCTTGCGTCCACACATTTCTGGAGATAGAAAAATAAAACAGTTGCTGCCCTTGTGGAATTGATACTCATCTAATTTTATTTTAACATGATTAATATTTTAAAACTTATATATAAAGTTGGTATATCTGTAGATTGCTTCCATAAGTAGAAAAATAAGTAGATATCATTTTATAAAGGATAAGGGAGACACTTTGTCTAAGGGTAAAATTATTAGATGAGAAACAATTTCTGTACAATTCAAGCAAATAAGACCTCCTTTGCTAGAATGCCTGAAGTAACCATATGTTAGAGAGCTTCCCAACAATGATTCATATTTTTAAAACAATTTTCTTATGCAATTCTGCCTCTGAATGCTTTGCTTACATCATCCTGTACTTCTCATAAAGTTAGTATTACTTGGAGAAAAAAAGCAGCAGCTTCAGGGTACAGAATTCAGATGAATGAAAACAATAGGAATGGTAAAGACAACTCAGAGTTTGTGTAACCATTTCTTCAGTCTGGGTCTTCACAACTTTCTCAAACCAGTTTTATGTTGTCTCCTGAGGCTGCAAAACACTGTCTTTAAATAGTAAAGTTCTGTGTAAAGTTAATAATATATTTAAGCACTCTCATTCAGAAGGAAAAAGCCTTAGGGAAACTAAATTTAGTATAAAAGCAGATAATCTTTTTGAAATTAAAAAAAAAATTCTGATTCTTAGTGTAACTCTGTATGGAAGTTTTCTCATTGAAAAGTAATATTTTAGTCTCCATTGAAAAGTAATATTTGAGACTCCATCTCAAAAAAAAAAAAGAAACAAAAGTAATATTTTATACTCCATGTTTTTGCTTCATAAAATTCAGGAAGGTAGTCAAAACAAAATAAAAATGTCAAACATTTCAAATTATGTCTTTCTTTAAGAGGCATATATTATCTCATTTTTTTCTTCAAGATAATATGTAGTCATAAACATTGGAGCTAGTATGAAGATGCTTTCCAGTAATTGGATGATAAACGAAAAGCAAGACATTCCAAAAATACAAGTTTAAATAAAAGACCTCATTGCTTAAAACACACACGTTTTAGTTGAAGACTTCTTTACATAAACCATATAGCAAAGAAAGACAAATGCAAGAATTTTAAAAATCAAATTTACTTGCTGAAGCAATTCAACTTTCCAAAGAAACAGGAAGTTAGAAAACATACAGGCCAGGTGCAGTGGCTCACACCTATAATCCCAGCACTTTGGGAGGCTGAATAACAAGATCAGGAGTTCAAGACCAGCCTGGCCAACATAGTGAAACCCTGTCTCTACTAAAAATGCAAAAAATTAGCTGGGTATAGTGGCGGGTGGCTGTAATCCAAGCTACTTGGGAGGCTGAGTCAGAAGAATCACTTGAACCTGGGAGGCAGAGGTTGCAGTCAGCCAAGATCATACTGTACTCCAGCCTGGGTGACAGAGCAAAAGCCCAACTAAAAAAAAAATAAATAAATAAATAAAACGTGGTAATGCATGTATATGTTGGGTGTAATTTAGAACTTTTATTATTCTAAAAACGGTACAAGAGCACTTAACGCCATGGCTTCTCAAATTGGCATGTCTAACCCTTTTACTGTCTCCTACTCCCTCCAGAGTATCAGATGCTTCATACAAAAACTGTCATTTTGGTATACATGCTCCCTGAGACAGGGCGGCTTGTGGTTCTACTTCTTTGACCAGTTATTTTATATTTATTTTTAAATGTGCATACTTATTTGAGAGCTGAATTGTGTATACTCAGTATTTTTTATTGATGAGGCTGAGGAAAGGGTAGGGAACAGTGAAGGCAGGATTCCATGAACATTGTCCAAGAGTACCTGTAAGACTAAAGAAACCTAGTGGCTATCAGCAAGTGAGTTAAAGGAATTTCTTATTGGCACTGATCCCAACCTGACAAGAAGTAATCATAAGATACTGAGGTGTACGGGGAAAAGGAAGAAGAATATCATTAATGTTCTAAGATAATGTCTTGGGGATAAATACTTAATAGCTCTGTTCTATACCTAATAAACGTTTCCTTTTTATTTTTAAATAATATTAATAGTACATTAACATGATCAAATACAAAAAGTATATATAGTTTTTTGAGATGGAGCATCTCTCTGTCACCTAGGCTAGGCTGAAGTGCAGTGGCACAGTCTCAGCTCACTGCAACCTCTGCCTCCTGAGTTTAAGCAATTCTCACTTCCCAGTTTCCTAAGCAGCTAGGATTATAGGCATCCCCCATCATGCTTGGCTAATTTTTATATTTTTAGTAGAGATGCTGTTTCACTGTGTTGGCCAGGCTGGTCTCAAACTCCTGGACTCAAGTGATCTGCCCACTGTGGCCTCCCAAAGTACAGGGATTACAAGCATGAGTCACCGTGCCCAGCTGGAAAGCATTTTCTAACGTTGACATTGCTTAATTTCTAGGTCACTACTTGGTTGCAAAATATTTATTTCAATATCATACTGAGTATAAAATGTTAATCTAGTTTAGAATTGTTATGACTTTATTCTTGGTGAAAATAATCTATGAAGCTGTTATTATGTCAAATTTTATTATTAAAGTTATATTTCATGCTAAGTTACTTTACCTGTCTTCTTGAGAAAACAAACACAACAAAGGATTCTATTACCCATTGTTTGGTTCTTTGCTCTCTAGGTACGATCGTAAGTTCAGTATCGAAAAGTTAGAATAAAGAATATCATTGACACTATACAAGATACCATCAAATTATTTAAAAGTGTTCAGTAATCATTTTCTCCCTTTTACTCAAGTAAAAAATCTTATTACTGAAGTAATTACATATTGTATAACCTCAGAGATAAAATTATGCATCACATAATTAAGCTTATTATCATTCAAGACATGTGATACTTTCATACATTTCCTAGTCACTAACTGAGTTTGTATCATTAAAAAAAATCTTGGATTAAAAAAAGAGTTTAGAATTGACAGAGGATTCTTAGAGTGACACTTCACCAGCAGGAAACCTCTGTGTTTGATGCTACCCGTGCTTAAGCTTTGCTTACCACCTCTAGCCTCGTTCTGCCCACTGGACCCAAGCTGGCTGAGCTTGGCTTGCACCACTGGCCCAGATCCCATGCCTGCCAAAGGCATGCCAGGCACCGAGAGGCAAGGGGTGTGTGAGCAAGCAAGCACAGGGTCCAGCCACTGCACACAGCCAGGAATACTGGCTGCTGTGGTGGGTTGGGGGGTCCCAGGCACCAGCACCCATGCTGGCTGGCTCTGTGCAAGGATATAACTGGATTACATGTACTGCAAGCAGGTTCCACTGTGGATACCCACATCCAGACAAGGGGAACGCAGTGGCACCTGGCAGCTTGGAGACACTAGGAACTGCAGAGCCCCGAAGAGGATGTCATAGTCCTGGCTTGGGGCACCCCTAGGCCTGGGCTCCCTGAAGGGCCACAGCTCTTCTCTCCTTCTCCTCACTAGCAACATGGCAAGCAGGGGAGGAGCGTGTTTCAGCCATTTGTGTTACAGCTTTTTCAGTCCCTCCATTCAGCAGGTCCCAAGTTCTTGTCCCATGTCTGAGAAGAATGAGGTACATGGACAACTGGAGAGTAAGCAAGGTGGAGAGGAACGTCATTGAGCGACAGAACAGCTCTCAGAAGACCCAAAGTCAGTAGCTCCTTTCCACAGGCAGGATGTCACAATGAGTGTCCAGCTTTCAGTGGAGAGAAGATTCCTAGTGGGTAGCTCCTTTCCTCAGGCAGGTCATCCCAACATGTGTGTGAGTCTGGCTGAGTCTGGAGGTTTTATATGCTCAGAAATGAGGAAGTGCATGTTGACTGGTCCATGAGTGGCCATGAGCAAGACTGGAAAAAGTACCATTCAATTGGCCAAATGGTCATCAATGAAATTCTTACTCTGGGCTGCAGACTTTGCCTGGAACTAATAACCTGGCCCCCAGACTTCAGGCCATCCCTGGATTGAAGGTGGGGTTTTTCCAGGGATCCACCCCTTCCTGCCTGGGAACCTGTCTGCTTTTAGCATGCAATCCATGGCATCCAGGCTGTCTGCACCAGGAAGCACCCGCAGGCCCATACCAAGACACCCTCAGCATCCCCAGTCCCTCTGCCATGCTCATTGGTACCCAAAGTCCAGAGGCAGCCAACGTAGCAGGGTGCTGGCATGTCAGCGCCACCCTGGGTGCACACACACCCAGCCAGGTTGTGACAATCACAACTTTGTTCTGCCCTGAAGTGGGTGCTGGGAGCAGGGAGAGTCAGGGAGCAAGAGCAGGCACTTTCAAGCCTGCAGGGGGCTTCCTGGGCCCCCAGGAGCTCAGGGAAGCTGGGGTGGCTGTGGCTGTGCCAGGGAGCACAGGGAGTACAGGCCCCTGTCCCGCCAACTCAGTAGGAGGCGGGGCTCTCACCTGTTCCCAGCTCCCACTGGTTCCACAGAGTACACAGCCCCAGTTGTACCTCCCCCACTGCAGCCAGTAGCCTCACAGTGGCCGCTCCATATGGACCGCTGTCACCAGCACTATTGTTGAAATTCATGAATATACAATTCTTGAAAAAAGTAATTGTAGTTTTGACATTTGCATTAACTTTTTGAACTAGATAAAATGTGAATTAAGAAGGTGTTATGATTTGAATGTCCCCTCCAAATTCCAGCTCACGTTGAAATGTAATTGTCGTTGTATCAGTATTAAGAAGTGGGACCTTTAAGAGGTGATTAGGCTGGAAGGGCTGTGCCCTCCCAGTGTGGTATTAAAGCCATCATAAAAGAGTGAGTTCACCTGCTCCTGCTCTGTCACCCTTTTGTGTTTGCCAGGCATGTAATGACATTGAAAGAAGGACCTGACCAGATGCCAACATCCAGATATTGGACCTACCAGTGCAATCTGTGAGACCAAAATACATGCCCCTTCATCAGTACAGATGGACACTAGGGTTATGGAAACAAAGTTATCTATTAGTTGAAGATTCAAGGCATCCAGCATGGTAGCTCCCTAAACTCCAATGGCTAAACTCCCCAAAAATAGAGACTATCAAGCCCTTTCTTACTCTGATTTACAACCCAGAGCAGATAGCTCTGATCAGACAGTGGACCGGCCTAAAAACATTCTTTTCTGATAAGCTACTGCAGACCTAAGCCAGTTTCAGCCAGCTTATAGAGGCTGTACACAAACTGTCTTCGTGTTCTGTAGTTCACTTTTTTGACATAAAGAGTCAAATTCTACCCAGGAGGTGGAGCTTGCAATGAGCTGAGATCGTGCCACTGCACTCCAGCCTGGGCAACAGAGCAAGACTCCGTCTCAAAAAAAAAAAAAGAGTCAAATTCTACCTCATTTAATTGCTAAAACTCCAACCCAAAGTGAATATGGGATGTAGGTTTATATATATGTGTGTGTGTGTGTGTGTGTGTGTGTGTGTATATATAAACATAAATATGTATACACATAAATAATATATAATATATACATAAATAAACATAATACATAAACATAAATACATAAATAAATATAAA
>NW_012108808.1:1529950-1531456 GCF_000951045.1 Mandrillus leucophaeus | reverse complement strand
TCACTGATCCCACAGAAATACAAACTACCATCAGAGAATACTATAAACACCACTATGCAAATAAACTAGAAAATCTAGAAGAAATGGATAAATTCCTGGACACATACACCCTCTCAAGACTAAACCAGGAAGAAGTTGAATCCCTGAATAGACCAATAACAAGCTCTGAAATTGAGGCAATAATTAATAGGCTACCAACCAAAAAAAAGTCCAGGACCAGACGGAGTCACAGCCAAATTCTACAAGAGGTACAAGGAAGAGCTGAAACTATTCCAATCAATAGAAAAAGAGGGAATCTCCCTAACTCATTTTATCAGACTAGCATCATTCTGATACCAGTGCTTAGCAGAGACACAACAAAAAAAGAGAAGTTTAGACCAATACCCCTGATGAACATCGATGCAAAAATCCTCAATAAAATACTGGCAAACAGAATTCAGCAGCACATCAAAAAGCTTATCCACCATGATCAAGTGGGCTTCATCCCTGGGATGCAAGGCTGGATCAACATACACAAATCAAAAAACGTAATCCAGCATATAAACAGAATCAAAGACAAAAACCACATGATTATCTCAATAGATGCACAAAAGGCCTTTGAAAAAGTTCAACAGCCCTTCATGTTAAAAACTCTCAATAAATTAGATATTGATGGGACGTATCTCAAAATAATAAGACCTATTTATGACAAACCCACAGCCAGTATCATACTGAATGGGCAAAAACTGGAAGCATTCCCTTTGGAAACTGGCACAAGACAGGGATGCCCTCTCTCACCACTCCTGTTCAACATAGTGTCAGAAGTTCTGGCCAGGGCAATCAGGCAGGAGAAAGAAATCAAGGGTATTCAGTTAGGAAAAGAGGAAGTCAAATTGTCCCTGTTTGCAGACGACATGATTGTATATTTAGAACACCCCATAATCTCAGCCCAAAATCTCCTTAAGCTGATAAGCAACTTCAGCAAAGTCTCAGGATACAAAAGCAGTGTGCAAAAATCACAGGCATTCTTACACACCAATAACAAACAGAGAGCCAAATCAAGAGTGAACTCCCATTCACAATTGCTAAAAAGAGAATAAAATACCTAGGAATCCAACTTACAAGGGATGTGAAGGACCTCTTCAAGGAGAACTACTAACTACTGCTCAACGAAATAAAAGAGGACACAAACAAATGGAAGAACATTCCATGCTCATGGATAGGAAGAATCAATATGGTGAAAACGGCCATACTGCCAAAGGTAATTTATAGATTCAATGCCATCCCCATCAAGCTACCAAAGACTTTCTTCACAGAATTAGAAAATCTACTTTAAAGTTCATATGGAAGCGAAAAAGAGCCCGCATTGCCAAGACAATCCTAAGCCAAAAGAACAAAGCTAGAAACATCACGCTGCCTGACTTCAAACTGTACTACAAGGCTACAGTAACCAAAAGAGCATGATACTGGTACCAAAACAGAGATATAGACCAATGGAACAGAACAGAGTCCTCAGAAATAATACCA
>NW_012108808.1:1452566-1529900 GCF_000951045.1 Mandrillus leucophaeus | reverse complement strand
TATATATTATATATGTTTATATATATATTTATGAGGGTGGCTGAACAAATACTCAATGGGTGTAGCATATATATATATATGTGGAATGCTGCGCTCATAAATATGTGCAGCTTTTGCCTCAAGCCTATTGAATATGTATGAGTCTATTGTGTGATACAGTCCCTGTGATGCACAAAACCAAGCTGCTCTTCACCTCATCAAAGAGAGAGCACCTTTGGCACGTATTGAAGACTGTTTCTTCCCCATTTGCAAACTAATATCACCAATAAAACTTGCCTTTTTACAACTGAGCCATCCTGGTGGTCTTTTGGATGGCGTCAGCCTCCAGAACTGTGAGCCAATAAATTTCTGTTTATTATAAATTACTCCATCTGTGGTATTCTGTTACAACAGCACAAAATGTATTAAGACAGAAATTGATACCAGAGAAGTGGAGTGTAATATAACAAATACCTGAAAATGCAGGAGTGGCTGTGAAACTGGGTAGTGAGTAGACACCGGAGAAAACAAACAAACCTGTATTTCCATGAATGAAGCATGTAGGGTAATTCTGTTCAGGGCTCAAAAGAGGAGAGGTGCAGGAAAGGTCTCAAACTTCTTAGAAATTACATTACTGGTTAATATCAAAAAGTTGATAGAAATATGAACATTGAAGAACATTCTGATGAAGTCTTAGAAACGAGGAATATCTTATTGGAAACTGGATAAAGGGTCACCCTGTTACAAAGTGTCGAGGAAATTGGCTTTCTTGTGTTCCTGCCCAAAAGCTTTATGGAAGATAGAATTGAAGAGCAGTGAACTAGGATATCTGATGGAAGAAATCTGCAAGCAGCAAAGCTTTCAGGGTGCTGTGTGACTCCTTTTAATTGCATATAGTAAAATGTGAGAAGAGAGAAATGATTTAAAGATGGAATGTATAATTAAAAGTAAAATAGAATATAAAGATACAGAAAATTTCCAGCCTGGCTATGTAAAGAATGAAAAGGCTTGCTTAGGAGAGAAAACCAAGGGTATGACCAAGCAGCCTGTCATAAGATTAGTTTGAATAGAAGAAAGTCAGGTGCTATTCATCAAAACAATGGAGGAATGACCCCAGAGATATTTCAGAAATCTTCAGAGCTGACCCTCCCAACATAAGCCTGGAATGCTAGTATATTGAGAGCAGAAATGTTTCAAAGGAGAAGTTTAGCATGTCCATGGAAGCTTAGCATTCACTGCCCTATACTACCTCAAGTAACTGCTTAACAGCGTTCCTCAGCCATCCCAGCCACAGCTCCAGCCATCCCAGGTTGGCTCCACCTGTTGCTCTGGCAGGTACAGATGATGAACCTCACCAGTGTCCACATGGTTTTAATTCTGTGGGCACACAGAGTTCATGAGCTGGGGAGTAGTAGATGATTACACCTAAATTTCAAAGGATGCTATGGAGACCAGAAATAAGGGTGGAGCTGCCGTAGAAAGCCCACGGGGGTGTGGTTAGGGGTTGCACCACATCTGAGACCCAGAATTATAGAAACACTAAACTTCAACACCAGCCTGGGAGAGCTATGGGCAACCTATTAGAGCTACTGCATGGGCTGAGCCTAGCAAAGCCTAGAGGCAGTATTGCCTAAGGCCTTGGGAACCCAACCCCCACCCAAAAGAGCCCAGAAGACAGGACAGGAAATCTACAGGCTAAAGATTTAATGTTCTTTACACTATTGGGTTTTGGACTTACTTAGAACCTCTTTGTCCTTTTTTTTTTTTTTTTTTTTGCGTAATTCTCCCTTTTAGATTGGGAATATTTATTCTGTGTCTGTCCCATCATTGCATTTTGGAAGTAGGTAACTAATATGCTTGATTTCACAGTCTCACAGCTAGAGGGGAATTTGTCTCAGGATGAATTGCTCCTTGAGTCTCATCCTTGTCTGATTTAGATGAGACTTTGAACTTGGACATCTGAGTTGATGCTGGAACAAGGTAAAACTTGTGGGGCTATTAGGATGGAATCAATGTATTTCATATATAAGAAGATGAGTTTTGAAGGGTCAGGGACAAAATGCTATGGTTTGAATGTTTGTCTCCTTTAAAACTTGTGTTGAAATTTAATTGCCATTGTAACAGTATTAAGAGGTAGGACTTTTAAGAGGTGATCAGACTGAGGACTCTGCCCTTATGGGTGTAATGCCATAAGAAAAAGGTGAATTTAGCCCCTCCCACTCTCTCATCACCTCACCTTATGCCATGTAATGACATTGGAAGAAGGTCCTCACCAGATGCTTTTACCTTGATGCTAGATTTCCCAGCCTCCAGAAGTGTCAACCAATACATTTTCATCCATTATATGTTACCCAATCATCTGTGACTTTCTGTTATAGCAGCACAAAATGGACAAATACAGAAGAGAATCAATATTTGCCTAAATATATATGTTTAACTCCTTCCTAAATTTCATACTGAAATGACTAAATCAATATAGAAAAGATACATACCTGTTTAAATCCAGAAACCGTTTTACAAATGTATCCAGAACTTTAAGTTACCATCACGATGGTACTGGTAGAGCAATTTGGATGAAAGGTTCAACCCTCTCAACATCTTAGTGGTCTCCGCTCTCATTGAGAAAACCACCTGCTGTGAACTGATACATGTGACAAAGCCCTATGCCCACCAGCTCCAGGAGCACACTTGCAGAAAAGTTCTTCTACCTAACGCAGTTGAACTTACAAGAGAATATTCAGCAGTACAAAATGTATGAGGAGGATAAACATCTCGAAAGACGGAAGCCAAACTGAGCAACAGTCATAATAACTAACAGTAATTGAGTGCTTATAATGTGCCAGGGATTCTACTACGTGCATTTAAATATATTATTTCATATGATCTTTGCAAGAAGTCCAATTAACAAGTGAGTTTAAATAACTTGCCCAATGTCACCAGGCAAATGAGACATTTAGCTGGGATTTGAATTCATGCAGTCTGACTCCATCCAGAATCTTGGCTCCTAATGGCAGAGCTGGCTGGTCTCATCTCTAATGCATATTATAATTACCAGGGATAGCAGTTAAAAAAAAGAATCATTACCATTTAATTTAAAAGAAAACTTTACCCCCAATTTTAGACCATTCAGATAGGAACTTTTTTAAGCTTCTAAGTTGATTCTAATGTGAAGCCAATGAGAATTACTGTACTCATGGCTATATTGTGAAGATCAAATAAATTTTTATTGAATAAGAATGATTGTTAGAAACAAAAAAAAAAATTATTTTTTATTTTATTTTCATTGACAGTCAAAGAGGACACTGAGGCAATAGATGTTTGCTGATTTTGTCTGCCTGGAATTTATGCTCTCTTCTTATAACAGCATTATAATTATGTTTTGGAGAAACACTTTTCATCTAATCAGGTGATGAGCGTTCCACTATAAAGGATGGCATTCTCCTCCCTAGCCAAAGAGTGAATACCCATTCAGAAATAATTCAATTTGGCACTCACTTCCAGAAATTTGTATCTTGAAAAATGAAACAACAAGATTAAAAGGTTGAAGTTAATTTATCTTAACATTGGTGTCCTAAAGCGTCCTTCCTTGAGCATAAATCTGCAGGGATTATTTGTTTTTATGTTCTCATTAAGTAATTTTTATAATATTTCCTTACATATACACAAGCATACACATTATGTGTATATAATATGTATGTATATATCTACATATACATATGTATATGTTTTCTCTTGTACATTGTTCTGAGTCAATTTCTCTTTCTTGGAAAAAAAAAAGACGAACTTTAGCTATAACACATACTTGTGCCAGAGCAGACTTCAGGCAATAAATCTTTAGAGAAATTAATAATTTAATTAGCTATGTCACAATAGAATATCAGGGTAGAATGTGATATTAATTTATAAACACGAAGTATGAGCAAAGGTTTATTTCTGTTTGCTTTGAGTCAGCCATGTATCCACTTAAAAATAGAGATTTTGTTAAATGATCAGAAATATCAAACTATGCGTCATGTTTATTACATTTATAGCATTATATAAATCAAAGAAAAATTTTAAAAAGAGCAAAGTGCCTATATTCTAGTTTGAAAGTAGATAATGGAAGTTTCTCATCATGTTACAGTAGTCTCTTATTAACATACCCTTAGAGCTGAGGTCACCAAAATACAAGTATTATGGTTGAATCTAACTAAGTGCTGCTAAATTACAGAATCCATGATTTAACAGTCTTACCAAGTTATGTAAAAGCTTTATATTTAAGATAATATGTACTTTATCAAATAGGTAGGATCCTAACAATTGGAAAAGGTATATCTGAGGTGATTCGCTACGATGCAATTGAAATAGTTAATAAATATTTTCCAATTTATTTTTTAACCCAAAACTTATTGAGAAAACTTCCATGAAAGAACACTGAACATTAGAACGGATGACTATTCAAAAAAGATGATGAGAGAGCAGAGGGTATGAAATGAGATTTGAGCAAAGACAGAGAAAGGAAAAGAAAGATCATATAAAACCATCTCAAATACAAGGTGATATTAGAAATACTAAATGAAAGAATAGAATTAGGGGAAATCATCAGAAGATATATACAAAACAATATAACAATTGAAAAAGTTATGAGAAAAGAGTTAACATAAGTTAAAGACAAAATAAGAATACTGAAGTTAGATAGAATAGATCCAACATGCACCTAGTTAATTTCCCATGGAAAATAAATAATAATGGAGTAGAGCAACTATTTTAAAATTATAATTTAAGAGAGCCTTCTAAAATGGAGTAGACATGTAACTTCACATTGAAGAAAATTCGGGAAAAAGTTACCCAGAACATTCAACACTAATATTGCTGGTCCCAAAAGATAAATAATCTTACAGACAGTGAAGAAAATTGATCAGTTAATTATTAGGAGGAAAAGCCTATCCAACTTCAATTTTCTCAGAGCCACATTTATCACCATTAGGCAATGAAGGGCACTTAACAAACACACAAGGAGAAAAAATACATAAGTCAAGGATTTGCTGCCTAGCCAAACTCTCAAGTATAAACACCAGTTACAAATAGTTTTGAAGTTGGAAAATCTCATGAATTGCTTTTCCTATGGGTACTTATTGGAAAACTACTGGAGATTTCATTTTGGACAACCAACTAGTGACTGAATAGCTTACTGCAAAAGCACTCAGAGTGAGCATTGAATATATTTAACCGTCCAACTCACACTAAGAAAAATGTGTTTTATTTAACACATAAAAGTGAGGATTACATAAATAAAACAAAATAAAAATTTTTCATGCAATGTTAATACTGAAATAGATTCAAAAAATTGGAAGGCAAAGAAGAAATTTAGAATGCTTGTGGCCACATTTGTAAAAGAGGGAAGTCAAAGTTACTATATCAAGCTGACAAATTATGAAATACCAATAATGGCAATTTATCAGCTATAGTTGGATCTAACTGAAATACATGAAAGTCACTAATTTTAAAAGTACAATTTGATGAGATATGACAAGTGCAGGGTCATGCAACTACCACCATAATCAACAGAAACAGATGAAATGAAGCATAGAAATATCAACATTAAAATAATCATTTAAAATTGTTTAATATGCTTTCATGCACATGCACTTGAAAAGATGGATAAATACAAAATTTTATAGAAAAATATAATTTAAGAAAACTAGATGAGAGAAGACAAAAACGTTCAATTTGGAGAAATGGAAAAAGCTATAAAATTATAATTTCCCACAAAGTTCAGTGCCTATATGATTTTATAAAGAAATTCTAACAAATTACATAGAGCAAATAATTCTAGAAAAACACTAAAAAGTTATTTTTTAGAATTAACTGTAATACTCATAAAATTGAGGAAAGATTGATCAAATTTAATAGTAAAAAAATCAAATATATAGAATATAGCAGATTATATAACGTGTACAAACCCACTACACTGAAAATATTTTTGAAATTCACAAAGGCCATATTATTTTTTGTCAAAAACTGAGACTCCATGTTTTCAAAATTATAACACCACAAAAATGCCAATCCTCCATAAGCTAATTTATAAATTCATAGTAAACCCTAAAATTAATATACATTTTATTGTCAAAACAATGAAGTCTAAATTTTATTTGACAAAAACAAATATTTCTTTTAAAAAGTCAGTGGATGAGTACTCACTTTATTAGATGTTAGAACATACGAAAAAGTTTCAGTAATTAAAATATTGAAGGAAGAGAGAAAAATAGAGGTTGAGGCTGTCTCTGGAACAAAACAAAGAATTCTCCCTGACTACCGAGGAAAAAAAATTTCATTGAAAAATTTTCCATTTTATGACTGATTTTTAATTAAATAAGTTTATTAAGTGAGGAAAACGTGAATCAATGTTAGATTTATTGTTGTCTTCCAGTTTTGCGTTTTTCATTTATTCAGATTTTAAAAATATTTTATTAAAGTTTTATACTTTCCTAATAAAGACCTTGAGCACATCTTATATCTATTCCTAATTATTTAATAAGTTTCCTCCTTTGTTTGAGTTTGATATTTTTCCATTGCATTTTTAGTGGTTTGTTGGAAAGATAAAAAAATCCACTATTGTTACATAGGTATGTTATATCTGGTCTACTTAAAGAAAAAAACTTAGGTTATTTAATGCCATTTTAATCTTCCCAATCTAAAGTCTGAACTGGTTGAAAATTACTAGAGTATCACTTCTAGCTAAGCCTACAGAAGGAAGGACTCAACATGTATCCTTAAATATTTTTCTATTCTATTTATCTAAAGAATTTACCTGGAGCAATGTCACATCCCCAAGGAGATTCTGGGATGGATGAGAAAGGGATCCTTGAAAACTTTTCTTGTCTGAATTTTACATCTTGAACCCTCATGAAATCAGAGATCTGCAACACTTTATAAAGGGAATATTTGCCTCTCTCCTGTCTGTACTTCAAAAATCGTACGTAAAACTTTAAAGTCAGTTAACATCTTTCATATAAGAATGTTTCTCCTGGAGAATCTTTTCAACTTAAGAAGGTGTGAAGCTGTAGAAAACTATTACCTCCAGAGTTACAGTTTTCAGTTCAACTGTTAGTACTGATAAAGAATAGTTGTCCAGGAGTCAGTGAATTACATTCGTTCACAAACAAGAATATCGTATCTCAGCCAATACAGCAATAGGAAATAATTTCCTCAAAGGAGTTATATAAATTTATAAGTAAGGAGTACATTCAAGATCAAAATCTTTTGGCATGTCATTAGAAAAGTTTTTTTAATTCAAGTAAAAATATTAGCTTGAAGAGAATTTTCAGGTTGAGCTACAAGCTGTTGCCACACACATGTAGAACTATGAAGATTTACTCCCAACATTATAATCTTGAAAGGAAAAGTTTTCTCTTGAGTCCGTGCCAAAGGACTGGTATATATACCGATTTATGTATATATATAGGTATAGATATACACACACAAACACATAGGTGTGTATATATATATCAGTATATATATACATATTGGTATATATATAGTATTTAAAATGTGAAATTTGTTTCACAATGTGCTAAATCTCAGTGTTTATGTATTCATGTTACAGGAACATCTTAATACATAACCTCAGGGTATGTATATGTGGGTAAGTGCTACTCCATCAATATGTTCATTATTCCTAGAGAGGCAAAGCAGGGCGAAAAATAGACCAAAGTCCCCAAATTAATGGTAAACATTTGTCAAATATTTTGCAAGCTACTGACCAATAAATGTCATATTCAAAACCATGCCTTCTAAGAACATACATATGTCCGTATTTATGTATATGCAAATATATATGTTCTTAGAGTATATCCAAGATTTTTAAAAATTTTATTTTTATTTTATTTTATTTTACCCTACCAAAACTTACTGTCCTTTGGTCAAAATGTCATTTTCTACTAAAAAATACAGTTTGTTTCTCTTTGGCATTCTTTCAGTCTGCACATATTTACCAAAAATAGCAAAGTAGAATGCATTTTATAAGGTTAAAATATTTTACCTTGAAGAAACTTAGCAATTATGATTCTACATCAAGATGCTATCTATTATTAAGTAAATAGAAAGACAGCACAACAAGAGAAAAACAAAGAATAAAATGATGTAAAATAATCTATCTACATTTCTCCTCTTCAATCTGTAATAACCTGTAAATATAAAGAAAAAATACTAAATGAATAAATGATTATTTTAATACAACTGAAGTTTATTTTTAGAATTTTTTGAGGACAAAGACTGGAGAGTTTTACATTTTATTGTTCCTATTTCATACAGAGAGGGGAAGTGGGGGTTTTTGAAGCTAATGAGCTAAGAATTTATTCAAATCTGAAAACGATTAACAAAATGCAGACCAAAATTATGAAGAATATGGAAGACTATATGAAAAACTGGCATATATAAAACAAACAAACAAACAAACAAAAAACCCAGAACTCAGTTCTGGATAATAATAATTAAATTATTTGACAATAACTTCAAATAAAATATACAATAGGAAGAGAAATATAGATTTTCTTACTCCGTCTTATAATTACCAAAGTAAGAGTCAGCCTAAAATCAAAATTAATCGAAAATATTATTTTATCAAACGGGTATAATAGGTATTAAACTAACTTCCCATAAGAGATTCAGCAGGTAGAAAAGAACTGAGACAAATAACGTACCCTTAGAGTTATTCTAAAATATATCCTTCAAATTTTAAGATAATTTACTTATAGCTCCCACTAAATGGTACTTGGTGCCACTGGCAGGTATTATATTGTGATTTCTGATGCAAGCAAATGGTAGACCATGGTAGTGCAGAAAGCTTCCTATTAAGAATACATAGTGGCTGGGATTGTTGGCTCACGCTTGTAATTCCGGCACTTTGTGAGACATAGGTGGGAGGATCACTTAAGGTCAGGAGTTCGAGATCTGCCTGGCCATGATGGTGAAACCTCATCTCTACTAAAAATACAAAAATTAGCCAGGCGTAGTTGTGGGCACCTGTTAATCCCAGCAATTTGGGAGGATAAGGCCAGAGAATCACTTGAACCCACGCGACAGAGGTTGCAGTGAGCTGAAATCGCATAACTGCACTCCAGCAATACTAGATACAACCTGAAATATAATAATAATAAATAAATGTTTAACATAAAAATAAAAAAATGTAAATTATCTTCAGATATTTAAAAAGAAAGTTTTCCTCTAAAGTCCAAATTATCTGTGAAAATATAAAGGCAAAATACTACTTAAATGAATGTTTTAATAAAGCTTATTTATTATTTAGATTTTTTCAAAATACTTGAAATTGTAATAACATAAAATAGCAAAAATTACACTTAATATTTTATATTTATGTTTATAGTATTTTATATTTTCATACAAATATACTATTCAGAAATCTAGCATTAATGTCCCTCTCAGTTTTTGATTACAAATAGATAAGGGTAATGATGTACATATATACAGAATATATTAAATAGAAATATAGTAATATATTTACAAAATGTTAGAGAGATGGAGGAAATATACATATATATATATGCACACAAACACACACATTATTTATTTGCAGGACATATGAGTTGTTTCAAATTTAAATTGTTCTTAAGACGTAGGAGCAATTTTTGGGTAAACAGAGTCAATCCAAAATTATCATTAGACAGTCCTACTGAAACACAAAGAAAACAAGGACATGTTGCTTTGTATAACTGGGAAATATTTCAGACTTCAAGAATTACTGCATGGATTAAGCAATGTATATAAGTAAGCTCTATAAAGCATGTGACTCAAAACAGGCTTCTTTCTCGTCCAGGAGCAAGGGTGGAAATGGTAATGGGGAAAAAGAAATGGAAATTCGTTCTTGAGAGATACTTCAATAACTCATCTATTTCAGGCTCCAGTGAAAGAGAAAGGTGGGTATTAAATATAAGATCCCATACATGTAAAACATTATAAACACATGTAACGGGCCATTAAAATAGACGTTTTAAGTACAATTATAGTAGATGTAAAATTAACTGAGAAAGATTCTTAAGTGTATAATTTACTATGCAAATGTCTATCCAACTAGATCAAGAACGTATAGAGGTTAGACTGTGATGAAGGAATAGAATCTGTGAAGAGATTTTGTTGGAGATTCTTTGCCAAGCAATGAGACTTGCTTACTGTATAGGAGAAATAGAGAACATTCAGTAAATTAAGTTATAAGAAAGCAATTTCAAAAATAATATAAAATAAAATGCTTAAAATAGTTGAGGAAATTGTTATGAATACATAGATATAAGGAATAAATAAGTGAGTGAAAAAATAAAGCATAACATTAGGATACATATCATGTTTTAAGAAAACATAAACATTCAAAGATCTACAATTAGCTATTTTTAATTAGATTAAATGGCAAATAGGATGATATATTAACTTCCTAATTAGGTAACAACCATTGTTCAAATGCACATACCTTATCACGAAGAGAAGGTATAGAGAAAAATGAAGAAAATAAAACGTTTTTAATAGAGGAAATTTGTTGCAAACATTCAAAAGAAAGATCATATTAAGTACCTAAAACTTTGGCATAGAAGATATGAGTGATATGACTTCTTTTATTTTTTAATTTTTTTCTTGCAATTCATTAGTAATGCAACTAATGTTCATGTAGATTGAAGGTAGGCATATATAATTTAAATGTATTTCTAAGTGCATACTAATTCTAATGAGCCTTATCTATAAACTTTATTATCTACCAAAGTTCACTGTTAACAATGTTAGCCCTGGTCTCAGGAGATATCTAAAGTTGAATTGTGCAAAACTTACATATTCATTGCTTCCTCAACTTGACAGGTTCCAACTATCCTGAAAAAGCAATGGC
Organism: Mandrillus leucophaeus; assembly: GCF_000951045.1. Taxonomy (NCBI): domain Eukaryota; kingdom Metazoa; phylum Chordata; class Mammalia; order Primates; family Cercopithecidae; genus Mandrillus; species Mandrillus leucophaeus. Next base: position 1,519,054 of record NW_012108808.1, on the reverse strand, counting down.
TTTTGGCAGATTGTTCTGGCTATTAGCTTTATATACTCTTTTCTGCATGTTAACTTGAAAGCAGTTTTATGTCAGTTGCATAAATCACAGCCATTTCTAAAGTGAAGAAAATAAACCACCTGACTACACTACAAAAGCAATTGTAGATCTTTAGAAATACTATCAAATACTTCACAAATATAACCAAGTAAGACATGCATAAATCTAAGCTATCTCAGTTTCCTCAGGGAAAATGTAAAAAGATAAGACTCTGAATTGTGCATAAACAGCTTGATTTCATTTTAAAGAGTTCTTTTTAAGATCAACTGACTGATGCACTGTCAGGAAAATAGTTATAATAAATTTGAGGACCAGTTTGAAAGTTTTTCACAAAATGTAGAATTCTTATTAAACTGCTTTGGTATTCACTAACAAAATGAATAGAGCCAAATATAAACTGACAATTAAAACTTAACTGCAGACCAAATATTTAAAAATAAAAAAGGAACTATTAAGAAAAGCATGAAGCCTTCTATATTTTAACAGAAGATCAATTTTTAATAATAGTTTTACTCCAACATACAGTTTTAAAAAGATGTCCAAGTAAAGTTAAATATACAGTGATTTAAAATTGGGACTTTTTTTCAGTAATGGGTTTTGTGGAACACATGTACCACGTGACTGTTTGTGAAAAACTATTTGGAGTCATGTATGTTTAGAACTTACAAACTGAGAGGGAAATTAATGGTTAGAAGGGTAGGTTCTAGAGTGAATTGTCTGGATTATAATTTTAGTTCTGCCACTTTCTAGTTCCTAACCCTTGCATAATTTAAATATTGATGTGTCTAAGTTTCCTCATCTTTAAAATTGAAATAAAAATAGTGCATTTCTTAGATAAGTATTGTTAGTATTAAATGAATTAATATGTGAGCAACTATAACAAACACCTGGTACAATACCTAATTCATAGTAATGTTGGTGATATAGCTGAGCTGTGTCCCCACCCAAATCTCATTTTGAATTCTAGTTTCCATAATCCTCATGTGTAAAGGGAGGGACCTGGTGGAGGTAATTGGATCTTGGACGTGGTTTCTCCCATGCTGTTCTCATGATAGTGAGTGAGCCTCACGAGATCAGATGGCTTTTATAAGCATCTGCCATTTTCCCTGCTTGCACCCATTCTCTCTACTGCCACCCTGTGAAGAGGTGCCTTCTCATTATGGTAAATTTCCTGAGGCCTCCCCGGACATGTGGACTGTGAGTCAATTAAACCACTTTTCTTTATAAATTACCCAGTCTCAGGTATTTCTTCATAGCAGCATGAGAACAGACGAATACAGTACATTGGTACCAGGTGTAGTGGAGCCCTGCAGTAACGATACCTGAAAATGTGAACACAACTTTGGAATTCGGTAACAGGCAGAGGTTGGAACACTTTGGAGGGTGCAAAAGAAGACAGAAAGAGGTGAGAAAGTTTGGAACTTCCTAGAGACTTGTTGGATGGCTTTGACTAAAATGCTGATAGTGATAGGGACAATGAAGTCCAGGCTGAGGTGGTCTCAGATGGAGATGAGGAACTTGTTGGGAACTGGAGCAAAGGTGACTCTTGCTATGTTTTAGCAAAGAATTTGGTGGCATTTTGACCCTGCCCTAGAGATCTGTGAAACTTTGAACTTAAGAAAAATAATTTAGGGGATCTGGCAGAAGAAATTTCTAAGCAGTAAAGTATTCAAAATGTGACATGGGTACTCTTAAAAACATTCAGTTTTTTATACATTCACAAAGATATGGTCTGGAATTGGAACTTACATTTAAAAGGGAAGCAAAGCATAGAAGTCTAGAAAATTTACAGCCTGATGATGCAGTAGAAAAGAAAAACCCATTTTCTGAGGAGAAATTCAAGCCAGCTGCAGAAATTTGCATAGGTAATGAATAGCCAAATGTTAATCTCCAAGACAATGTGGAAAATGTCTCCAGGACATGTCAAAGGTCTTCATGGCAGCCCCTTGCATCACAGGCCCAGAGGCCTAGGACGAAAAAATTGTTGGGTGGGCTGGGCCCAGGACCTTGCTGCCTTGTGCAGACTCAGGACTTGGTACACTAGGTCCCAGCCATGGCTAAAAGGAGCTAATGTACAGTGCAGGCCATTGCTTCAGAAGGTGCAAGCCCCAAGCCTTGGTGCCTTACATGTGGTGTTAGGCCTGCTGGTTCACAGAAGTCAAGAATTGAGGTTTGGAAACCTCCCCCTAGATCTCAGAGGATCTACGGAAATGCCTAGATGTCCAGGCAGAAGTTTGCTGCAGGTTTGGAGTCCTCATGGTGAACCTCTGCTAGGGCAGTGCAGAAGGGAAATGTGGGGTCAGAGTCCCCACACAGAGTCCTCACTGCGGCACATCCTAGTGGAGCTGTCAGAAGAGGGGCACTGTCCTTCAGACTCCAAAATGTTATATCCACCAACACCTTACACTGTGCACCTGGGAAAACGGGAGCTGCTCAATGCCAGCTCATGAAAGCAGTCAAGAATGGGACTGTATCTTGCAAAACCACAAGGGCGGAGCTGCCCAAGGCTGTGGGAGCCCAGTTCTTGCATCAGTAAGACCTGAATGTGAGACATGGAGCCAAGGAGATTATTTTGGAACTTTAAGGTTTAATGACTACCCTATTGGAGTTTGGACTTGCATTGGGCCTGAAGCCCCCCTGATTTGGCCAATTTTTCCCATTTGGAATAGTAAATATACCCAACGCCTATACCCCCTTTGTGTCTAGGAAGTAACTAACTTGCTTTTGGTTTTTACAGGTTCGTGGGCAGAAGGGATTGCCTTTTCTCAGATGAGACTTTGGACTTGAACTTTTGGGTTAATGTTGGAATGTGCTAAGACTTTGGGGGACTGTTGGAAAGGCATGATTATGTTTTCAAACACGAGGACATGAGATGTGGTAGGTAGGGGCCAGTGGTGTAATTCTATGGTTTGACTGTGTCTCTACCCAAATCTCATTTAGAGTTGTAGTTCCCAGAATCCACATATGTCATTGGAGGAACCAGGTGGAAGTAATTGGATCATGGGGGCAGTTTCTCCCATGCTTTTCTTTACAAGTTCTCCAGTGATATGGTTTAGCTGTGCCCCCATTGAAATCTCAACTTGAATTGTATCTCCCAGCATTCCCACATGTTGTGGGAGGAACCCAAGAGGAGGTAATTAAATCATGGGGGCAAGTCTTCCCAGTGTTATTCTCATAATAGTGAGTAAGTCTCATGAGATCAGATTGATTTATCAGGGGTTTCTTCTTTTACTTCTTCCTCATTTTCTCTTGTTGCCACAATGTAAGAAATGTCTCTTACCTCTCTCATGATTCTGAGACCTCCGCAGTCATGAAGAACTGTAAGTCCAATTAAACCTCTTTCTCTTCCCAGTCTCAGTATGTCTTTATCAACAGTGTGAAAATGGACTAATAGAATAAATTGGTACCAGGAGTGTGGTGTTGCTGAAGATACTTGAAAATGTGGAAGCGACGTTGGAACTGAGTAACAGGCAGAGATTGGAACAGTTTGGAGGGCTCAGAAGAAGACGGGAAAATGTGGGAAAGTTTGGAACTTCCTAGAGGCTTATTGAATGGCTTTGACAAAAATGCCAATACTGATATGAACAATAAGGTCCAGGCTGAGGTGGCCTCAGATGGAGATGAGAAACTTGTTGGGAACTGGATCAAAGGTGACTCTTCCTATGTTTTAGCAAAGAGATTGGCAGCATTTGGTCCCTACTCTAGAGATCTGTGGAACTTTGAACTTGAGAGAGATGATTTAGGGTATCTGGCAGAAGAAATTTCTAAGCAGGAAAGCATTCAAGAGGTGACATGGGTACTGTTAAAAGCATTCCATTTTAAAAAAGAAACAGAGCATAAAAGTTCAGAAAATTTGCATCGTAATGATGCAGTAGAAAAGAAAATCCCATTTTCTGGGAGAAATTCAAGGTGGCTGCAGAAATGTGCATGAGTAGCAAGGAGCCTAATATTAATTCCCAAGATGGAGAAATGTCTCCAGACCATGTCAGAGACCCTTGTGGCAGCCCCTCCCATCACTGGCCCAGAGGCCCAGGAGGAAAAAGTGGTTTTGTGGGCTGGGTCCAGGGTTCCCATGCTGTGTGCTTCCTAGAGATTTGGTGCCCTGTATCCCAGCCACTCCAGCCATGGCTGAAAGGGGCCAATGTACAGCTTGGGCTGTGGCTTCAGAGGGTGGAAGCCACAAGCCTTGACAGTTTCCACATGATATTGAGCCTGCAGGTCCACAGAAGTCAAGAACTGAGGTTTGGGAACCTCCTCCTAGATTTCAGAAAATGTATGGCAATGCCTGGATGCCCAGGCAAAAGTTTGCTGCAGGGTTGGGGCCCTCATGAACCTCTGCTAGGCAGTGCAGAAGGGAAATGTGTGGTCAGAGAACCCCACACAGAGTCTCTACTGGGGCACTGCCTAATGGAGTTGTGAGAAGAGGGCCCCCAGCCTCCAAACCCCAGAACAATAGCTCCACTGTCAGTTTGTACTGTGCACCTGGAAAAGCTGCAAGTACTCAACGCCAGACCATGAAAGCAGTCAGGAGGGAGGCTGCACCTTGCAAAGCCAGAAGCAGAGCTGCCCAGACCATAGGAACCCACCTCTTGCATCAGCATTATCTGGATATGAGACCTGGAGTCAAAGGAGATTATTTTAAAGTTTTAAAATTTGACTGCCCCATTGGATTTTGGACTTGCATGGGCCCTGTAACCACCTTATTTTGGCCAATTTCTCCCATTTGGAACAGCTGTACTTTCCCAATGCTTGTAACTGCATTGTATCTAGGAAGTAACTAGCTTGCTTTGATTTTACGGGCTTATAGGTAATACGGTCTTACATCTTCACAGTCGAGACAATGGACTGTGGACTTTGGGGTTGATGCTGAAATGAGTTAGGACTTTGGGGAGCTGTTGGGAAGGTATGATTGGTTTTGAAATATGAAGACATGAGATTTGGGGGAGGCAGGGGCAGAATGATATGGCTTGACTGTGTCTCCATTCAAATCTCAACTTGAACTGTATCTCCCAGAATTCCCCTGTGTTGTGGGAGAGACCTCTGGGGAGGTGATTGAATCATAGGGGCCATCCTTCCCTGTGGTATCCTCGTGATAGTTAATAAGTCTCATGAAATCTGATGGGTTTATCAGAGGTTTCCATTTCTGCCTCTTCCTCATTTTATCTTGCTGCCACCTTATAATAAGTGCCTTTCACTTCCTACTATGATTCTGACACTTCCCCAGCCATGTGGAAGTGTAAGTTTAGTTAAACTTCTTCCTCTTCCCAGTCTTGGGATCTCTTTATGAGCAGCATAAAAACAGACTAATACACCCAGTCTTGGGTATTTCTTCACAGCAGCATGAGAATGGACTAATACAGTTTGTAATCTATTGTGTAATGCTTAAAACATGCTTCTAAACTTCCAAGAGAAAGCAATATAGATAGACCCTGGCTTACAAGGGTTCACTTACAATTTTTGCATTTATGATGGTAAGAAAGAGATACACATTTGGAAAAACATGTACTTCAAGGGTTTATGAGGATGTAACTCCATGCTAAGTCAAGCAGCATCTGTATTTTCATCCATTCTCAGATGAGGAATGGATATCAGAATTCTTCCCATATTTCAAAGGGTGGGTATTGTATTCAACATGGCTTGAAAATTTTTAGTGATGAAGATGAGCTGTGGAAAACTAAGAAATTATCTTGTTACTCAATTACTGTTCCAGACATAAATTTTAATTAAATTTTTATCTGCAAAAATAGCATCTAGACACCCAAATAAAAATTCTATGACATAATTTTCAGCCAAAAAAAACTCAGTTGGGCACTGTGGCTAATGCCTGTAATCCCAGAAATTTGGGAGGCCAAGGTGGGCAGATCATGCAGGAGTTTGAGACCAGCCTGGCCAACATGGTGAGACCCCATCTCTACTAAAAATACAACAAATTAGCTGGGTGTAGTGGCGGGAGCCTGTAATCCCAGCTACTTGGGGGGTTGAGGCAGGAGAATCGCTTGAACCTGGGAGGCAGAGGTTGCAGTAAGCCAAGATCGTACCGCTGTACTCCAGCACAGGCGAAAGAGTGAGACTCCATCTCAAAACAAAAACAAAAACAAAAAACAACAACAACAAAAAACTCTACATAGTTTTACTTTAAGCAAAAATCAGTGATATATTTCGAACAAATATTCTTAACTTCGTAAAAAGAATTCTATCACTTGATAAATTATCTGGTAGTTAATTCCCTTAAGTAGATTATAATAGGATCAAATATATTGAAATGTTATGTTCGATATTTTACATTGGGCGTGCAAACTGTAGACTCAGGATGTTAAAGCAGAAAGGGATCTAGAAAAGCATGCAGGTCACCCTTCCCAAGTGGCTTATCCATGGCCATGGCCATGGCCATATGACATTTTAATGACAAGGTCTGAATCCCCATTTTACTTCTTTCCAAAAAACTGAATGACATACCTGCTGATGATGATTCACTAAGTTAAGTAGATTACATGTAGCAAAATTTTCTTAAAATTTACCAAGAACAATGTGTTTTGGATCAAGAGCAAATTTCCTGAAAGAGTAGTGTTCACTTTTTCAGCTTATGCTGTAAAAGATCATTATTTTACAGTATCTAATATAAAACAGTTACCCCTGGAAAGGGCCGTATAATTTCCACACACCTTTATTTAAGTACATCAGGCAGTCAAGAAATATAGGTTGAATAAAGAACATTTGTACCTGAAGTATAATCAACAGTATTTTCTTTAAATTTTTCTTAAGATTTTTGCCTATTATCTTTTGGTACTAAGGAATTTATTCTTGTACATTGCATATTTAAATATATTCTTTTAGGATGACTAAATTTAAAATTCACTGCATTCAGCACAATTACTACCTACATCTTCCACAATACTGAACTATTTACTTGAACAAGAGCATTTAAAGATGTTCAATTTTGTTCATTGTATCTTGAGGTATAATTATGCAAGCCACTGAATTTTATAGTTTGTCTGTTTTACAGTAAGACTCAATGGTCTGGCAAAAACACTGATATAAAAGGCTATCATTTATTTTCTATATTAGGAACTGCATTTCTAGTGTTCAGGGAGTTAACCACAAAGTGTCAGAACTCACTGGGTTTTGATTTTTATGTTGAATAAAGATGATCATTTAAGAGGCTGATCTATCTTAAGAATTAAGTCTTCAAATAAGAGATGAGAGAAAATATGACCTTTGAGAAAATCATTCATGAGAAGAAGAATTAAACAAAATAACTGGGTATGTAATTTCTTATTTCTATTAAAACTAAAAATAAGTGTTTTGAATATAGTTAGCTTTGATCACACTGGTCAGCTTTCCAAAGAATAATATTCTTACTGATTTTAATATTAATATTTATAAATTGGTCTGAAAGACTATAAATTACTAAGCTGATATAACCATTGTTAAGGAGACAGCATAGATATCAATTCCAACCTTTGTTGGATTTATGATCAAAATATCCATTGCGCTGGTAAGCAAGATATACTTCAAAATCAGCAAATACTATAAACATCTTAATTTCAACAATTAAAATGATTTCAAAGTAATATGATATATTTAATATTTAAATTATGTCAATAATATTTAAATGATCAGATTTTAACAATCAAAAATTGAATATAAACAAATAAAAGGAGTTAAACTGTCTTTTAAAAATCGATATGGTTATAGGTAGATATCTGTTTACATATAACTAAAATCTCTTCTACTGTCCTTTATTTAGTATTACAGGGAAGTTAAGGAAGAATCTTCTCCATTGAACTGACTTTTTCAGATGAAATGGTACTATAACTATCAATACTTTTTCTTCCTATTTTTAGAATTTTAAAGATTAATACATTTTACTACTCTTTATGCCCTTAAAATATGGCACATGAGGACTCTATAGGGCAGGTTGTTTTTTAATGGCCCCGAAATGGCATTCTCTAACACAATATCATGCCCTATCTTAACTCACAATCTCATTATTACTTATTCTTCTGTTCATTTTCCTCTTTTTTCTCACTATTTTTCTGCTCACTATTTTTCTGAATATTTTTTTCTCCAGCCTCTCTCCCTATTAACGCCAACTTTTTCCATTCACCTTGAGTTGCCCTTCAAATACAGGACACTAATGAAGAGTATGGCTGGTAGTTAGGAGTATAATTCTTTTACTTTGGATATGTATTTCAATAACTTTGCAACTGAGTTTATTTATTCCTAAACTAGAGATCCCATTTTAAAAATTTTGTGAGTATTAAATATGTGTGTGAAGTGTGCACAATGCACAATGTAGACAGCCAGTTATAAACACAAAAATGACAGGTATTATGACCACTGTCAATAATAATGGAGTAGTGTTAGTAGAATAATAGCTAATGCTTCCTACTTCCTTACTTCCTAAGTCATATTCTAAATGCTTTGCATGTATAAACTAAGTGATTCCATGATAACTGTATGAGGTATATGTTATTGATACCTCCAATTTACACATAATAAAAACTGAGTCCAGAGAGGTTACAGGTATTGATCATGTCATAACTGTTGGTAGGATTTTGAACCCAAGCACTTTTGCTAGGAGAACAAGAACTTTAACACCACACTAAATTTACAGTAACAAACATTATTTTATCCAACATGATACATTATATTTTGTTTCTGTTTTGCTTATTGTTTTGTTGTTTGAATTTTCCAGAATGATTTTGTTATTTTTATTGGCTAACATCTGGTATGATTATTTAATATATACATACATAATAATTATATGTATATACATGTACTTTGAAATGTAGAGCACTGATGAAGAGCTTTTGTATATGTAATAAGAAATTCTGGAAAGTTTTTCTCAGTAGAGGCAAACAAAACCAAAAGTTTTTCTGTTGTATTGTGATAATTTATGACTTAGGCCAACAGCGCCTCCAACTAGCTGATGAGCAAAATGCTTCACCTCTCTGAGGGGGTGCTCTGTTTCATAACTCATAAATTGATATGTAGATGGCCTAAAATATTCTTCCGGGTTTCAAAATACATGTACAATTATTTAGGAATATAATAAATATTACATATTTTCATGTAAATGCAGACAGCAGTCAAAATTATGTCTAGAAACAAAATTTATATTAAAGTAAAACAGGATTATGAGTAAATTTATCTGTAATCTTTAAAAAAACTAAACGTTTTGAAGTATTTAAAACAAGTAGAAAACTGTATGACTGTTTTTTGCTGGATTTTAAATTATAAATTTTAACCTGATGCTTACATCTAAATAAATATAAGTATATGCAGATATACATTGTTTCTCAGACATGGGGGAAAATTATAGAATGAAAAATATGAAACAGAAAGAGAGAGAGAAGAAGGAGAAAGATCTTATCCACATTAATTAAAATAATAGCTAAAAGGTTTTCATACTGAGTAAAAAAGTAAAATTGTCTATGAATATAGGAATTTTAGAGGTTCTTTTTGCTTGTTGCTTTTGTTTTGTTTCTTAAGTAACCAAACTAGATCTGATAAAGCCACCTTTGGGGGCAAAATTTAAAAGACATATTGCAAAAAGTGATATATTCAAGGTGAGAGACTGATGTTTATTGTGCAACTACTGTGTGGCAGGGCCTGTACCAATCATTTTGACATATTTTACACGTTTTCATAAGAACACTGCAGTATATTTCAGTGACACACGTAGAATATTTGACAGCTGGAGCAAATTCTTTTAACAACCCTTCCTCAGTATGGCATTATTTCAGCCTTACTGTCTTATTGGCTGAATGTGTTTGTATGGAACTTGAGTCCATTATTTGTTATTCCAAGAACCAATTATGGCAGACCCCACTGGTAGTTTACCCAGTAAATTTTCCTATTTCACTTTTTTTCTTGCCTGTCTCTCACTAAAAAGGCTAAATGTAAGAGAGGTATTTTATTCCCCAATCTCCTCTAGGGCTAAAGCTAGACATGTGACTCAGTTTTTGGCCTTGATAAGAGTCAGAAAGTCTGCTGGAGTACTATGGAAAAGATGTTTCCCTTTGATAAATTAAAGGAATGGAGAACAAGGGAGGAAGGAATAGGGAGAGACAGAGAAACCTTTTTTCATGTTCTTGTATTTTACATGGTTGTGAGAAGACATGATGCAGATTGCTCTGGCAGTCCAGTTGTGACCATGAGACAAAAAGTCAATAGAATCCATCTAGGGCCGGGTGCGGTGGTTCACACCTGTAATCCCAACAGTTTGGGAGGCTGAGGTGAGCGGATCGTGAGGTCAGGAGATCCAGACCATCCTGCCTAACACCGTGAAACCCCGTCTCTACGAAAAATACAAAAAATTAGCTGTAGCGTGGTGGTGTGAGCCTATAGTCCCAGCTACTCAGGAGGCTGAGGCAGGAGAAGCGCTTGAACAGGGGAGGCAGAGGTTGCAGTGAGACAAGATCATGCCACTGCACTCCAGCCTGGGAGACAGGAAAGACTCCGTCTCAAAAAAAAAAAATTTAAAAAAAAAAACAAAAAAAAAAAACCAGAATCCATCTAAATGCCAATGCTGCAACCAGACCCCACTGAGACACTGAAACAACCCAGGAACTGAAATTTTTGTTAATACTGATAATTAAATCTTTTGTAATGTAAACTCCTACTAGATGGGTATATGCTACTTTCAATAGCTTCTTTCTTGATATATGAAAATGACATCTAATTATGTAATTTTTTTCATCAAAGTTAAATGGTAAGAAAATATTGGAAAATTAGATAAAAGAAAAGCTCAATTCTATCACTAAAACAAAACAAAATGAAAACTCCACACACACACACACACAAAAATACAGATACACGTGATTTTTAAGGCCTAAAAATAATCATTTGGAAAAAATGTGGTACAACATTAATAAAGCCTGGAAAAAAGTGGAACCCAGTTAAAATATTTGTTGAATGAATTAATGTAACTAGAAATTAATTCTTAGTAAAAACACCATTTTTAAAAAATATCTAGCACGAGATGCTTTGTTCCATCTTAAATTTAATACCCAATGCAGAGAGCAACCTTAAAAAAAAAAAAAAAAAAAAAAAGCTTTATTCATTTTATTGGTGGATTTTTTGATGTATTATTTTATTTTCATTAAAAACTGTTGTTCTAATATTTAGACTGTTTAAAGTAACATTTATTAATAGTCAGTGAGCAACCAGTTTCACTCAGCAAGGAATACCAGCAACTCAGGTAAGTATTTATACTAGAAACACATGTGCCTAAGGAAAAGAAGCAACCTTATCATTAACAATTAAAAAAATACTTTTTTATATATAGTATTTTATAACAGTGTGATTTCATGTCAAAGAATTTTTACACCTAAAAACGAAGGATTCCTCCACCCTTCAATATAGCCTATTCTTAAATAATAAGAAATTTGGCAATGTTTGAAAAAATTATGATTTTATCAGAAAACAAAAAAAGCATAAACCACAATTTTAGAAAATAACAAGGAGGAGAATTTGATATTGTGAACTGGCTAAAGAGACAGGTATCTGAAGACTAAAAATGGAAACTGCAACAGGGATAAATATTTCAAGTATTAAGTGCAGGAAGAGCTATTACCCCTGGTGCTGGTGTTGCAGGACTTTTCCTTAGTTCAGCTAAAGGTGGGGTTCTTTGTCCCTCAGCCATGAAAATTCAGGCCTGGAGACAATTTGAAGAGCAAGACAGGATTTTATTGGATGAAAGGGAACAAAAGAGGGAAACAGGGACTCTCGCAAGACCAGAGTCCCTGCCAGGGCACTTCTGCCAGGCTGCTCAAATCCCAGGTTCCACACAGGAGGAGGAGGGCCAGGCTCCACCATGCTGCAAACGTCATGAGTTTCCCAAGTCTCCACCCCAGTGTTCAGGCAGGTTGGACTTTCTGCAGGGACCTCCTCCCATCTGGCTGTCTCATTGCCCCTCTAAGGAAGTCATCTAACTGCTGTTAGATTAAGGGTAAGGACAAAGACCAATCTTAACTGCTTCCTGCTGACAGGGGGTGCCGTTTGGGGAAAACAGCAGTCAGATCTCCCTCAGAGGCCTATCTAAAGGTTCCCAGCAGAAGGAGCCATCATCAGAGGCTCTGGTTGCGACTGTTTGGAGTCTGATGAACCGAAGGCGAGAAAAGACAACCTGGGTTATTAGAAAATGTGTAACAAAACAAAACAAGAGGAGGGGTAAGGACAGCTCAAAAATCCCGAGGGCTTTTACCAGTTTGCAAAGGGAGAGGGAACACAAAAGCCTAACTGGTTAAGAAAAACGTTACCCTTTTGCTGGCATATGAGGCTTCTGGTTTTATTCCCAGAGCCCGATCCTAAACCAACTAGTTTAAGGTTTGGGAAACTAACTCTTTCCAGTTTGGAGAATGCATCTGAGGGGAGGGTCCTATAGTAGCGAGACACAATTAAATCAGTAAAGAGAGAACCAAGGAGGAGGGAGGAAAAAGGACGGCACCTTTTAAAGGAGTCCCAAGGGTTAAGGATGCATTTGAAAGAGATAAGGACTGAAGATGAATGGCTACCCATCTGGAAACAGGGGAGCAGGTGTTCCTGGTTCCCTTCTCTTCCTAGCAGATAACCGGGGTAAGTGGGGGAGAGAAGGAAGAGTGTCCTCTTTCCCTTCTTCCTTCCTTGGATCCCCAAGTCCCGGTGACCTTGGTAAGGGCTGCCACGAGTGTAAATGCGGCTTGCACCCGTGAAGCAGGGAGAGGCTTAGAGAACAGAAATTATCTGCTCTCACCTAGGCTTCCCTTTCCCTTATCGTCAGTAGCCTTGGAGTTCCTTGGACCTCATTTATGCCATGGATATTAACGTGGCCTTTATCCATGGAAAGGAAGCTTGGCTTGGCTTAATTGGCAAGAATCAGCCATGCTCACCTGCGCTGTGCCTTTTAACCTATCTTGTGGTCTGCCTCTGGATACCTCAGATCCAGTTTTCCTTCCTGGGGCTTTGACCCAAAGCTTGGAATTGAGTCTGGGACAAAAATGTGTCTCAGGAGGTTGCACGGACTCCTCATCATAAGCTGAATGCTAAGGGGGAACTGTGGAACTGAGTTCCCCTCCAACAAGGGAGAGGAAAGGTTGCCTTGTGACACACCCAGGTAACTGGTGGCTATACTCATGCTTGCTAGGATTCGGGTGCATGGTGTTGGCTTTGGTTAGCTCCCTTGATCTTATTTTTCCCAAAGGAAACTTCTGGGTGATGGACACCCTATATATTCCCTATGTATTCCACCACCTGGCAGGATTTGCAGGATAATTGCTCAGAACTAGAATATTGACCCAGATTTTTACATTACCCATCCCTTTTGTTCTTTCTGAGCTGCAACCAGATACTGCTGGTTGTTTCACAGGAACACGCAAGGTTAGTCTAAAATGTAGGCGAAAACTTAATAACAACTAATGAGTTTAGAATTTAATGACAAATGTATAAGTTTTGAAACATGATTTCTCTCTCTCCAGTCTTCATTTTTGTTAAAAAACCGTCATAGGACTGAGCTGTTTGAAAAAGTAGACTTTAGTTTTATACTTGGCCTGATTATTTGCATAAAGTACAGCAAGAATAATTATGTCTATGTAGGTCTTTTGGATTGGCTTTGATGAAAGTTTGTTCCATGTGAATCTCAGATAAGTCCTTCTAAAGCCAAGCTCACCCATGGGTATGTATCCTCAAATACCTGTGAGATGGGTGATCCTCCCCTCTTAATGGTCCCAAGATAAACTTGGAGTTCCTGGACCTGTTAGAAAGTGACATTCTTTACTGACCACTGGTCAGGGACCCTGTACAGGGACTGTGTTGATTAGAGTATGAGGCCAGTCTCCCATGGGGCTTTTATCAGCTCTATAAGTCAAGTCTGACTCTTTAAATGGAAGCATACACTTCCAGTCGAAACCTTGGTAAAATGACCAGTTTTCCAATTGTGTCCAGTGCAAAATAAAAATGGATTCTTATTGCACTGATGCAGACAATGATATTGCCATGACAATACTCACAGATAGTTTCCAAATTCTAGAGGAACAGGCAGAGAGAAACAAACATGTTCCAAATTTTGATCATAGGAGTATACCTTTCTCAATTATTAAAGGCTGTACATAGCTCAAAATAAGTTTCCTGGACTCTGAGAAACAAAACAAGGATCAACAATAGTCCAACAAAAAGTTGAAAAGATTTGCTTCAACTTTCTGAGCTTAGTCCATTTAGTTAACTCTGGTTTTGCTCGATATTCGTGAACATTTCAGCTCTTTATGAGCTCTATACATTTTCCTTTATTCCAATGTCACAATCTCCAAAGCTATCAGAAACCTTATTGTCTCAAATACAATCAGAAATTGTATTTGAGAGTACCTGTCAGAGCTCTGTAGCTCATTATAAACCATCTTCAAAAAGGATTAAAACAAGACAACAATTGTCTGTGAATAGCAAAATGTCCGGGGTAGTTAGAGTTAGGAACAGGATTGACAAAGAAGTTTGGTTATCTCCATGGTTTACAATAACTTAACATAAAAGTTGTAGTTATGATTGATAGCATATACTTAGACTTTCCTGACACCTGGCTTTTCGGATAGTTCAAAGGGCCCCTGGAATGTCCAGAAAAAAGAGGTAAATAGGATTATTTGCCATGTTTAGGTACATAGGATTGCCAAAATAATGTTAACCTTCTTTAGGTTAAATCTTGGTAAATAATGCTAATATATATTCCAAAATTGTGTGAGATTTCTAAAATTTTAAAGTCTAAAGAGTCTTTAGACACTGCCTCTTGGTATTAACAAAGCACAAACAGACTGCCTCTGAGAGTGGAAAAAAAAAAAAAGCACTGAAAATTGAATCCAGTTTCACTACCAGGATGAAGAGCCATTGGCTGCGATGGCACTGAGTGGTGGACCAACCAAATAGAATGGCTTCTACACCACAGTGCACAGGATAGGAAGATAGATTTAGAGCTGAGAAACAACTAAGAATTGGCACAGTCCATTCTTTCAGTTACTTCACTACACAAATTTGAACATAGCAATGATAATAATCTTACATTGTCACTTAATAATAAGCAACTATGTTTCATACACATGACTGTTTTCTCACTTCCAAAATCAGTAGGAAACACAAAGTCCCAATAACAATGGTGTGCATCTATGGGCAACAGGGTAGTATCCATCACTAGATAATACCTTCTCCTCAAATTGGATGGAGGTCCTACCTGAATATTTCATTGCATAAAGACTACATTGTGAAGTTAGCAGCCAATAAAAATACTTACATAATCAGAAGAAGAAGAGAAGCAATAAGAAATAAATTTACATATATATTCAATTTATAAATACGTAACAATTTAGAAAGAGAATATGCACAGCTGTCAGTTCTCACAGTTATTGTTCTGGTAATGAGTCATAAGGCCCTGGTTGAGATGCATAATTTTTTTCTTCCTAATGCGGTGCCTATTTCCTTTAGTCATGCTTTTTGAAAGCATGTTTCTATAGAAAGACAGGTTGTCTGTTTCTGATTCACTATGAACTTCGAGCTTCTATTTTCAAATACTTTCCTTATGAGTTAATTGATGTCCCAAAAGACTTCCATATATTTTATAGGCATAATAAAAAGAATGTTTCCATGGAAATCCAAAATAAGTTATCTATGCATGAACATACTAACTTCAACATTGTATCACACTGTATTCTGTTAAAAATCAAGGCAACATCGATGCAAAATCCTTAGCACAAAATGGAATATAGACTTAAGTGTAAGAGCTAAAACTGTAGAACTCTTAGAAACATAGCATAGTAATAAATGTTTCCTAGAAAAGACACCAGAAGCACATACCCACAAAATGTATAAATTGTATTTCACCAATAATAAAATATTTTGGAATTCAAAGGACACTGTCAAGAAAATGAAAAGAAAATTCAGAATGGAAGAAAATATTTGCAAATTATATATCTGATAAGGGACTTATATCAGAATATGTAAAGTAGTCTTACAACTCAGCTATTAAAAGACAAATCACCCAGTTAAAAAAAAAAAAAACTGTAAAAGGCAGGTATAAAAATTCAGTTGTAGATGAACAATAAGTTCTAGAGGTCTGCACTACAACATGGCACCTGTAATAAATGAAATTGTATTGTACACTTCAAATTGTGTTAATAACATCCAGGCATGGTGGCTCATGCCTATAATCCCAGCACTTTGGGAGGCCAAAACAGGAGGATTGCTTGAACCCAGAAGTTCAAGACCCACCTGGGCAACATGGCAAACCCCTATCTCTAGAAAAATTACCTAGGCATAGTGATGACTGCCTGCAGTCCCAGCTTCTTAGAAGGCTGAAGCAGGAGGATCACCTGAAGCTTGGGAGGTCGAAGCTTCAGTAAGCCCTGATAGCACCACTGTACTCCAACCTGGGCAGCAGAATGAAACTCGGTATTGGAACAAAAAAATGTTAACAGGGCAGATTGCATATTAAATGTTCTTGCCTCAATTAAAAAAAAAAAAGTGACAGAATTTTTTTTTAAATATTGGCAAAAGATTTGAATAGACCTTTCTTCAAAGAGGTTACACAAATGACCAATAACCACAGGCAAAATGTTCAGCACCATTAGTCACTAAAGACATGCAAATCAAAACCAAAATGAAATATCTCTTCACATTTACTGGTGTTGCTGAAATTTTTTTAAAATCAGATAATAACAAGCATTGACAAAGATTTACAGAAATTGAAACTTCCAGCACTGCTGGGGAACATGCAACATGATGCCACCACTTTAAACGCAGCTTGGCTTTTCCTCAAACTATTAAATGTACAATTACCATATGGCCCCAAAAGTTCACTCTCAGGTGTATAACCAAGAAATAAAAATGTAAGCTTCAAACGGAACAAAACAAGAAACACATGAATAGCAGCATTATTCATAATAGCCAAAGGGAAAAATCAACCAAATGCCCATCAATTCATGAATGGATAAACAAAATAGGTGTATTCATACAATGGAATCCTTTCTGGCAATAAACAAAGGAATAAAGTACTGATATTTGAATAAATCTTGAAATCGTTATGTTAAATAAACGCAGCCAGACATAAAAGATGACATTGTATCATTCCGTTTAAATGAATTACACAGAATAGACAAAGAAAGACAAGAAGTAAGTTTGTAGTTTTAAGATAGATGGAGAGTGACTATTAAGAGTATGTAGTTTCCTTTTTGAGTGATAAAAATATTTTCAAATTAATTAGTGGTGAGAGTTGCACAACTCCAAGAATATACAACAAAAACAACAAAAACTCTACCAAATTCTACAGTTTAAAACGGTGACTGTTACAGTATGTGAATTATATCCCAACAAAGCGGTTAAGATTTTTTTCTAATCATCTACTGCAGCCCAGTTGTGAATAAATTCCTGGGCAAGAAGCTAAAGGAACCTCTACCACCTCTCGCTCATTTGGCTATAGAGTTTGTAAAAGATATAGGATGCCCTTCATCTCCAATCGACTGCTCTGCCAAAAATGAGGTACTGAACTTATATCATGTGCTATCAGAAGAGAAGGAGTCTTGAGTTTAACTTTGAAATTTTGTTTAGACAAAAAAGTATTATTTATCCAGTTCATGAGATATTTAATTCCTATCCACCTTGTCAAGTAGCAAAACCCAGTCACATTTCTCCCACTAACCAGTGTTAATGGAAGCAAGTAATGATTTTATTGCATTTCATTATCTATGCCACTTCATTAACGTGTAAAGGAGACAATGGTAGTTGTAAATGTACCATTTTAATAGCTTTGAGGAATGAAAACAGTTTGCAACATTAAGTTTTTACATTAGGATTTGCTATATGATTTCATTATGATCAGATTCAATGCTTTTTAAGGAAGCAATTGCATATATAAAACACTCTTAAAACTAGAAATATAGTGTATCTTCCTTATTAAAACTTCAAGAACCAGCTTTGTTTAAATGAAAAAAAAGCAGATATAAAGTTGTACAGGTTTTCAATGAATTTAGTTAACATAAACTGCATAAACACGTTCAGAACTTATGTTGTTTAGTTAGTTGATGGTTAGTTGTTACTGAATTATTTGAACAGTAAACTTATTTCTTTATGGAGAGACAGACACAATAGATAGAAATAGTAATCAACGTCTATTTTGAAATTATAGTCCAATTTTTTTCAAGACAATATAAAAAATTGAAAAAATAATGATAGTGTTAGAAAATGTTAAATACATTGTGTCTGTTTCATTATTTCAAGCCAAAGTGGTTCAATGCGCTCTTTTAATAATTTAGCATTCTTAACAGCTATAATAGACTATAATAGACTCTCCTTCAAAAGTCTCATTTAAAAAATCAATACAAATTAAAAACTGATTGTCTTAATAAAATAGACAATAATATAGAATTCCATATGCATTTTTTTAATATCTTGCAGTATTTGGAAACTTTATTAACTTTGCCACTCTACTATCATCATCCCTCAGCCATTCAATTATATTTTGCAATAGAAGACACAATGACCACAATGACTTCCTGTGTGTTTATATTCAATGAACAACATTCTATACATATATATGCTGTAAATTAATTGTGTTGTATTTTAAAATATACAATAACAAAATAATGTAATATATTTATGCTTCTTTATATGTTCATTTTAACAATATCTTTGAAATATGCTTGTATCCATACACAAAGACCCTTATTGTAATAGCATTATTATTTTATGTATTGATGTACAAGAATTGATTTTAAATGTTCCTCTTAATAAACATTCTGCATCCTACATTTCCATATGTAAATGAAAGTATTTTACAAATATAAAAATGAATATAAAGAATAAATTGTTAAAAGGAAGATTATCAGGTAAAAGTATATTTGACCCAAAAATGTCTTTAATAGTTTTTATGTTGTCAGTTATCTTATTTTTTTATAAAATTGAGACATTCACAACTTCCTTCAAATTGTATCAGTTTACATTCCAATAAAAAATGAATACCTACTATCCTATAACTTTTTAATATAAGTAAATTTTTTATCTGCTATGATAGTTCATTTTCACACTGCTGATGAACGCATACCTGAGACTGGGCAATTTACAAAAGAAACAGGTTTAATGGACTTACATTTCCACGTGACTGGAGAAGCCTCACAATCATGGTGGAAGACAAGGAGGAACAAGTCATGTCTTACATGGACGGCAGCAGGAAAAGAGAGAGACGGTGCAGGGAAACTTGCCCTTATAGAACCATCAGATCCTGTGAGACTTATTCACTATCATGAGAACAGCATGGGAAAGACCTGCCTACATGATTAAATTATCTCCCACTGGGTCCCTCGCACAACACATGGGAATTCAAGATGAGATTTGGGTGAGGACACAGGCAAACACTAACATTTGACCCCCGACCCCTCCCAAATCTCATGTTCTCACATTTCAAAACCAATCATGCCTTCCCAACACCCCCGCAAAGTCTAATTTCAGCATTAACTCAAAAGTCCACAGTCCAAAGCCTCATCTGAGACAAGGCAAGTGTCTTTCATCTAAGAGCCTGTAAAATCAAAAGCAAGTTAGTCACGTCCTAGATACAATGGGGTGCAGGCATTGGGTAAATACAGCTGCTCCAAATGGGAGAAATTGGCCATAACAAAGAGGCTACAGGCCCCCTGCAAGTCTGAAATCCAGCTGGGCAGTGAAATCTTAAAGTTCCAAAATGATCTCCTGTGACTCCAGGTCTCACGTCCAGATCACGCTGAGCAAGAGGTGGGTTCCCATGGTCTCAGGCAGCCTGCCCCTGTGGCTTTGCAGGTTGCAGTTTCCCTCCTGGCTGCTCTCATGGGCTGGCATTGAGTATCTCTGGCTTTTCCAGGGGCATGGTGCTAGCTGTCAGTGGATCTAATATCCTTGGCTCTGGAGGATGGTGGCCCTCTTTTCACAGCTCCACTAGGCAGTGTTCCAGTAGAGACTCTGTGTGGGGGCTCTGATCCCACATTTCTCTTCTGCATTGCCCTAGTAGAGGTTCTCCATGAGGACAACACCTCTGCAGGAAACTTCTGCCCTGACCCCCAGGCATTTCCAAACATCTTCTGAAATGTAGGCATAGGTTTCCAAACCTCCATTCTTGACTTTTGTGCACTCACAGGCTCAACACCTTGTGGAAGTCACCAAGGCTTGAGGCTTGCACCATCTGAAGCCATGGCCTGAGCTGTACCTTGGCCCCTTTTAGCCATGGCTAGAGCAGCTGAAACACAGGGCACCAAGTCCCTAGGCTGCATACAGCATGGGGACCCTGGACCCAACCAACAAAACCATCTTTTTCTCATCAGTTCCCCTATAATGGGAGGGGCTGCCTTAAAGGCCTCTGAAATGCTCTGGAGACATTTTCTCCATTGTCTTGGTGATTAACATTAGGTTCTTCATTACTTATGCAAATTTCTGCAGCTGGCTTGAATTTCTCCCAGAAAATGGGATTTTCTTTTTTATTGCATTGTCAGGCTGCAAATTTTCCAAACTTTTATAGTCTGCTTCCCGTATAAAACTGAATGCCTTTAACAGCACCCAAGTCACATCCTGAATGCTTTCCTGCTTAGAAATGTCTTCTGCCAGATACTCTAAATCATCTATCTCAAGTCCAATGTTCCACAAATCTTGACGGCAGGGGTAAAATGCCTCCAGTCTCTTTGCTAAAACATAACAAAAGTCACCTTTGCTCCAGTTCCAACAAGTTCCTCGTCTTCATCTGAGACCACTTCAGCCTGGATTTCATTGTTCATATCATCTTCAGCATTTTGGTCAGTCATTCAACAGGTATCTAGGAAGTTTCCCATATTTTCCTGTCTTCTGCTGAGCCCTCCAAACTTTTCCAACTCCTGCTTGTTACCCAGTTCCAAAGTTGCCTCCACATTTTTGGATATTTTTTAAGCAGCACTCCACTCTACTGGTACAAATTTACTGTATTAGTTCCTTTTCCACTGCTGATAAAGAGATACCTGAGACTGGGCAATTTACAAAAGAAAGAGGTTTAAAGGACTTACAGTTCCACATGGCTGGGGAGACCTCACAATAATGGTGGAAGGCAAGGAAGAGCAAGTCACGTCTTACATGAATGGCAGCAGGCAAGGAGAGAGTCTATGCAGGGAAACTCCCCCTTATAGAACCATTAGATCCTGTGAGACTTACTCACAGTCACAAGAACAGCACAAGAAAGTTCTGCCCACGTAATTCAATTACTTCCCACAGTGTCCCTCCTATAACACATGGGAATTCAACATGAGATTTGGGTGGGGATACAACAAATCATATCATCAACCAAATTAATAAATAAAAATGGCATGGAATGATAATATAAAAAATCATTAACAATGCTTTAATGCCCTACAATCTTTTGCCATCACCTCTTTTTTTGCCTGTCTCCCCTTCATGATGTGAGACCTTGGGGAAAGATCAGCGGGTCTTATGCCTATTTCCTAAAACACAGTGTTGCCTAAGGAGCATGAGAAATGGTAATAGGTACACTGAGAAAATACTACATGAGGGTGTTGTGATGAAAAGGAGTTGTGTTGTCATTGTCCTGCCTGGAACCTGTGGCCTGGAAGAGAGACAATGTTAGACTACAGGCTATTCAATAATAAACTTTGGTAATTTATATTTAAATAACATAACACCCGGTGAAAAATTCTTCAGTGACAATTGTATGCCTGGTTTTTGTTAGATGCTGAAGATAAAGATGAAAAGACAGCCCCCGCCGTCAAGGGGATCACTGCTCCAGAATTAAGCCTGTCCTGACTTTTAGTGTCGTCTTCTGTGTTTTGCTTTATAGTTTCACCATATACATATGGGATAGCAACAGGAGACAGACAAATTCTTAGGTAGACAGGGATGGGTCCGTAGTGAAACTTGACTTTCAGGCTAAAGACAGCCTGAAGCCTGAAAATTGAAATGCCGGTTTCAGATAGAGTCCATGACCAGAGTGAGAACTTCCACTTCCATCCCTGCCTTACCCACTCTCTCTCAACGGTTTTTTTTTTTTTTTTTGGAATGATGCCGTTTAACCAATTGAATAGTGCTTTTTCCAAGACCACCTATGCACAAATCAGCATGCACTCCCCCATTCTAAGCCCATAAAAACCCTGAACTCAGCCTCACAGATGGCTACTTCTTTCAGGGTCCCCTCCTGAAGCTGAGAGTTTTCCTTCTGTCAGTCAATAAAATTCTTCTCTGCCTTACACACTCTTGGTGTCTTTGTACCTTATTCCTCTAGGTTGTAGGACAAGAACTTGGAACTTGGCAAGCTTCAGGCAACAGGTATAAAGGAGCTGTAACCCTCTTGCTCACTGAGCTGTGTGCAGTGGGAATAAAATAACTGTAGCCCTCCCTCCTGCTCACTGAACAATGGGAAAGAAGAAGCCACTGGGTGCCACTCCCTTCTGCTCACTGAACTATGGGAGTGAATGAGCCACAGGGCACTACTTCCACTCATTTGCCAAGCTACAGGAATGAAGGAGTAAAAAGACTGCTGGGCGCCACTCCCTCCCACTTGCAAAACTACTGGAGCTGCAACGTGTGCACTCATAATTTACTTTTGCCTAGGTTTGAAATTGTATACTAATGAAATGGTATCACATAATCAGTCCTTCCTGTCTGGCTTCTTTCACTCAACACTGTTTGCGAGATTCATACATGTTGTTAAGTGTATGGCTGTAATTTGTTCACTTCCACCATTTTCTTGTATTCCATTGAATGAAGATGTCACAAATTATTTATTCCTTCTACTATGTTTGACAATTGGGCTGTTTCTAATTAGGAACTATTACAAATAATACTTCATTAAACACTCGTATACCTATCTCCTGGTCCACATGTGTAAGAGTTTCTCTGTTGGGTCACTGGATGTAGATCTTAAATTTTACTATGTAATGGTTTGACAAAGAATGCTAGCAATTTTCATCCCATCAATATTTTAAGATGGTTTGCATTGCTCTAAATTCTCACCAACATTTGATAAAATTGTATTTTTAACAACCTGGTTATTATAAATCTTATTATAAATTAATATGAGTCTATATATATTCATGATATAATACTAGACCTTAGCATCCTTAGAAGTAGTATCACTTCAGCTTCTTTAATATAAACATCTAGTTGTGGCTTCTGTTGTTACTCTCTTTAAGGTATTAGATGAATATATACTTCTAATGTCACGTAACCACTCTTATAATTCTTTCCCCTTTGGTTTAGTAAGTCTTATGTATTGTTTTTAAAAACACTCCTCTCGCCAAGGTTACAAAGATTTTTCCTAAACAATCGTCTAAAGACTGCATAGTTTTGCCTTTTTATTTTTTTCTTTTGAGATGGAGTCTTCCTCTGTCACCCAGGGCAGAGTGCAATGGCTTGATCTCAGCTCACTGAAACCTCTGCCTCCTAGGTTCAAGGTATTTTCCTGCCTCAATCTCTAGAGTAATTAGGATAATTAGATCACTTTCCTTTCATGTAGGCTTTTTATGCACTTGGAATTGGTGTGAGATACTTTTTAATTTTTATTTGTATTTTTCTTCCTATATGAGAGCTTTAACATCTTATTACATATTGAGTTATCATATGACTTTTTTCATTATGTACTTTCTTCATTTTTGTACTTGATATATTTCTTAATTTTTACAAATTCTAAATTAATAGATTGATGGATTAACTTGCTGCCTGTGATGAGCTGAAAGTGTATTGTTCCAGTGTGTTTCTTGTGTTCTATGTTTATTGTATTTTCTGCCAAATGGAAAATTGTATTTTTATGAAGTAAAATTCATTATGCTTTGTGGTTACTGGGTGTGGCTTTAAACTTAGAAACGCTTTCCCATACTGAGGTTTTATAAAATTATGAAAATATTGTTCATACATATTTATTAATTGATCAAAACTCATTTGTATTAGATATGAGATATATATCTAAGCTAATATTTTTCTTGTGATTGTTATAATCCATATTTGATGATAGTGTGAAGACACATATTTTACATATAGCAAATTATCACATGGATTTGATTTTATAGCTGGACTTTCCAATTTGTTCTATTGTATCTTAAGGAACCAGTAATGTAAATTACCACAGAGCTGTTTTTACTATAGAATTTTCACCAAGACAGAGACAAGACCCCAGGTTAAAGAAAAATAAAAGCAGAAAGAGGGTAGCATAGGTGAGAGGGCTAAATGTAGCTCTAGATTATGTTTCTACTGTGTAGCTCAGAGCAATGAGGCATAGCCATACTGTTGACTCCTCTACATACACACACGCCTAACCACACACATAAACACACTGCTAACCACTAGAAAAGATTGTATTATTTTCACTTGGTCTACAAAAAAATGAAAGAGACATTTCTATGGAGAATTTTCCATTATTAATATTGAATATATATGCCAGAATAAAGAGAAAATAAAGATTGATTTCTTTATATCTACTGTTTTAATACCGAATACAATGTAATCTTTATGTTTTTAAGTGTACAGCAAGTAAAAAAGAATAGGATGTAGAAAAGGTTGGAAGATAAACATTTGGGGGCAATAATCTAGAATATGGTAAATAAAGTAAGAAAAAATGGGAAAATTTCAGAACAAAAAAAATTAAAAAAACAGGAAAATGTATACTTTTGGTCTTTTACACAGAACGTGAACGTAATATTACTTTTAAGACTGAACATTTAACTTCTAAAGAATTAAGGCAAAATTTGGATAAATGGGGATATTTACCTCCATGCTCAATACTGCTTTTATTTTTATATGATTCCTTAAATTTGAAATTCTTTTATTCCACAATTCCATTTATACACTCCTTTCCTGGTTTGTCTTCATCTTGAAATACACCTCACTTGTATTTTGGGGATTCATCCTTTATCATCCTCCTTTAAATATTGGAGTTCTCTGAAGTTTTATATTTTTATCACTTTGCTCAATTTACACATTTGCATAGCTCCAACTACGACTTAAATGTTAATAACATGTATTTATGAGTGGGTACATGTTTGCTGGTGTGTGCATGTATTTTAGGTCAGTGCTTCCCAAAATTAACCATGTATTTAAATCGTAAGGATCAGATTTAACTGAAGATTCTGATTCTGTGGATTTGAGTTAGGTCCTGAGTTTCTGTATTTCTAATAATATTTCAGGTGATGCCAATGCTATTTTTCCAAAGACCATGCTTTGATTAGCGAAGATTTAGACACTTCTTTGGAGTGCCAGATCTTTACATCCAACTATCTATTGGAGATTCCCACAGGATTGCTCCATCGTCACTCAAACCATGTACAAACTGATTTTACCCATATATCTTCCCAAACTTTATCCTTCTATATTCTCTATCTCAGTGCATAAAACATTCAAATAAGAAATTTCCCAAATGAGAAACACAGGAATTGTCACTGATTTCTCCCTATTCTTCAGTGTACAACTTTCAATCAATTCTTAAATTCCACTAATTCTTCTCAGACACGTCTCTTATTACTAAACCCTGTCAGCTTTTGCTTTATTTCAGAATCACACCAAATTTTGCTCTGATTACTCCAACAACCTCAGAAGCGATCTTTCTCCCTCTAATCTTCATGCTTCAATTATACTCTAAATTTAGTGAATTTCTAAATTATATAGCTGATGATGTCACTCTCATACATAAGAGCTTCTGATAGATTTTAAGACATAATCTGAAGATCTTAGCACACTTCAAATTGTTACTTACCTGTGAAGTCTAATATCACCTTTCTCTAAATCATAGATCATACTGCAGTTGTATAGGACACATAGGGTTTCCTTGTCATTGTGCCTTTGCATAGAATTTTATTTCTGCCTAGACTGACCACACTGCATTTTTCATGCAATGAAGAGCTTTCCATTTTTTACAAATTATGTGAGACTTACTATCTAAACACCACCAACAAGCCCTAGTTTGAGAAAAGTTCCTATTTGGTGGTCATCTTCCATAAACGTGCATTGGAGCCCTTGCCACACTGTCCTATAACCATCAGTATGCTTCTCTCTCCCCATTATCTTACACACTCCTTAAGAACAGAAAATGGATCTCATGATTCTATATATACTCAAAGCCTTGCACAGTGTCTAGGATATAATTGATTCACCAAATTACCTGTTAATATATTTTTTAAGTGATGAACAAGTCTTTAATATCCTTAATATCTTCTGAATGGGTAAAAAATTTGAAATTATTAACAACATGCTTTTAATAGCTCACATATATTACTGTACTTTATTTTAAAATTATTTAACATATTGAATATTATTAATGTCAACTCAAATCCTCTTACACAATGATCTTGATTTGCCACCAATTATGTATAATCTGTCTTCCTGAAATACTTCTCTAATTTAGTTTCCATTTCCCATGTTTTACTTCAACTCAAACTATACAAGTTTACCATATTAATCTTCTTAGGGTATGCAAAATATCATTTCCTCTTTCAAAAACCTTTGGTTTTTCTTTATTGTATTAGATACAATTATCACATTCTTATCAATGGTCTTAGTCTATTTAGGCTGCTATAACAAAATGCCATAGACTGGGTGGCTTATGAACAATAAAAATTTATTTCTCACAGTTCTGGAGCCTGGGAAGTCCATAATCAAGGTGCTAATATATTCAGTGTTTGGTTAAGGCCCACTACCTTGTTCCTAGGCTGCTTTCTTCTCACTGTAACCTGACATGGTAGAAGAGGTGAGGGAGTTATTTGGGACATGTTTGTAAATAAGGGCATTACATTATTCTCTTCTCAGGCTGCTTTGAAGAAATACACAAGGCTGGATAATTTATAAGGAAAAGAGGTTTAATTGATTCACAGTTCCACATGGCTTGGAGGCCTAAGCACACTTACAATCACGGCGGAAGAAGAAACATGTTCTTCTTCACAAGGCAGCAGGAGAGAGAGAAGGGTTGAGCGAAGGGGTAAAAGCGACTTCTAAAACCATCAGATCTCTTGAGAACTCGCTATCACAAAAACAGCAGCATGGGGGTAACCACCTCCATCCATTCATGAGGGCTCCCCCATCATTACTTAATCACCTCCCTAGGTTCCCACCTACTAATACTATCACACTGGACATTATGATTTCAGCATATGAATTTTGGGGAAACATGAACTTTCAGTCCATTATATTGAGATCTTTCACCTTCTAGTCTCATCATAGCTTTTATAATTTTCTCACTAACTTTTTTCTATTATGTAACCTACTCTGCACCTCAGATTAGTTTTCTGTAAACATTTTCTATTTCTGTACCTTAGCTCATACATTCCCCTCATGAGGGCATATGTTCAAATCTTTCAAAGCTCTATTTAAATCCTACCTCTCTGGGAAAACCCCCTTTCTCCAAATTTAAGCAAATTATCCATCTGTCAATTTCTACAGCCCCTTATAATGTAGTATTCTAAGGCATGTATTAATTTCCACATTGTGTTATTACTAGTTAAAAGTGTGTCTCGTTTTCTCTGCTGAACGGGAAGCTACTATTGTACAGAATTAATGTCTAACTTTTTTCTGCACTTAATACTTTCTATGACTCCAAGGCAATAGACAAAACAGGGAAAAGAACAAAGGCCTCTGAGATAGAAAGAGATAGCAGAGCTATGACACTGCACATTAATTTCTAGATACATAGGCAAAGAGGCAGCTGATGATGTTCAGATTTACTGGAGGGAAACAAAGTCTCCTTAACATTAAAATTATGAAGTTGGGAACTTTTCTGTAGAGCGATAAATTGTTTTCTGCAAACAAGTGAGAAAATCTTGGGACGCCCTACTGAATAGGACCCACTGATTATACTTAAAATCAAGATCTATATTTCTAAATAAATGTATACTATAGACCAAAAAATAAACTAATTTTAACCATATCCAGCTTTTGTTTTTAGAAAATAATTGCTTAGAAATCCGTTTGAAGGATGAGATAGGTGCAAAAAGGGCACACTGGACATAAATGTCAGTATGCTATTACAAAGCACCTGTAGTTTGCTGTATGCGAATTATATTAAACTAAGCATAAAGCAAAATTCACATGCTTCTCAATGCGTATTTAGGATTAGTCATTCTCTACAAATCCATTTGTTCTGTTCATAAAAGCCCAAGTAAAGAACTCCCAGGTATTTTTTGCTGGAAAGAATAAGTTATTTGTGTTCAAGTCAAGATTTTAGTTTGCAAAAAAGCAAAAATCAAACGAGCAATACTTCTAATGGAATGTTGCTAAAATAAGATATATTTCTGCCTGTGTGCTATTTATCATATATACATATATATACACATATATATTTTTTAGTTGATAATATTCCAAATTGTGAACCTACATGTAAGTATATATATATAATCAATGATTAATTTTAATTTTAAATATTTCACCTTTAATATACAATGTGTTTTATTTTAGATCAAAAAGTATTTTACTCATTTTTTAAAACACACACATATGTCAATTTTAAGACAACATGCATTTTATGAAATGCAAAGCTACAACATTTAACAGTATAGGGCATATATAGTAATTTAAGGAAAAAGTTTGAAACAAAATATGATTCAACAGGAACTTAGAAGTGGAAACTGAAACGGCTAATTTTAATACATAAGAAAAGTTGACAATTTTATGGTTCTTAAAAATACGCTGCCACCAGAAAACCTCTATACACCAAGAGGTAATTTAATTTCTTGTGCAAGGTTTGCATTTCCAAATCTCACATATCCCCTATTTTCATAGCCTGTTGCCTTATACACGAATTATTACAAAATGACAAAATAAAAAAGGAAAGCTGCTATATCGCAAATTGGCAATTGTCACTCTAAAATGCTCACAATCTCAGGCTTGGTACGTTCTTATGCTTTGCCAATAAAATCTAACTAAAATTTATATGGTTTATTTTCCTGCTCTTTTTAAGTGGCAGTTATTCTTCTGCCTCATATGGTTTGCTTTATCTGATTGACAAAGAAGTTAGCTACTTCAATGACCTAAGGCAAGATCTAATTTCCAGGAAGTTTTAATAAATCAGAGCCTCGAGGCATTAAGAAGAGTCTGAGGCAGACATTCTGTCTAATATGATTGTGCTAATAACGTTTCCCAAGTACAATTTTTAAACCTTCTCATATGTATATATCACCATTCTAATATTCTTATTATATTTCATCTTTTCTTTACTTAATACTAAAGTTCTACTTCCTCTGAAAAGCTTTTTATCATATACCTGCATTCTCTAAGGTTTCAGAAAATTCCAGAATCCTACTGTGCCCTCTCTCAACACAAATTCCCATTGGTTTTAGCTGATTCTGAAAGCACATTCACTTTTAAACATGAGATATTTCAACATCACGTTTCTTCAATATCATTGCCATGGATATATGTTAAAAGATGCATTTCTTTATAACTAGATCTTATTTTTAATACAATCATTATATGTTTATGATATATCGATTAGATATATGTAGGAGTGATTGGAAATATATATGTATATATATAATTTTGTCTATTCCAACCATTTCCTACAGGAAAGACAGCATAAGATTCATCCTCAGAAACATTATCTTGAAATTGCTTCATCATAAGCTGTGACATAGTTAAATCTCTTCTTCAAACCATATTTTGGTAATTTCTGCTGTCTTCATCTTTCTACTTTAAATACAGCTGAGAAAGTCGATTGGGTGGGAGTTGACTCATGTAAACACCATCTGGTTCCTTAGTTAGAAGTTTGGTAATGCAGCACTTTCGCAGACCTATATCATTTTTACCAACCCTACTGACTTCCTTCAGAATTCCCTGGAATCAAGAAGGGTGCCTTTCAGAGTACTACCGTAAATTATGAGATCAAACTGCCTTCCATTTTGGATTTTTTTTTTAAATAAAAATAAATTGTCAAACAGTGTAAAGTTCCACAAACAGAAGGATCTCGTTCTTTAGAAATATGTGACCACATGGTACCTTTGATTCTAAGCAGCAGCATCTCAGGCAAGCAGTTTCCAACTGTCCTTAGAAATGGGTTTCCTCCGTTCGTAAGATTCTTATTTCATGGATATTACAACCTGCTGTGTTGTTGTAAACGATGTAACCTGAGGGGAAATAGTAAGCTTGAACATGTGGGGATAAACTTTCCTTGGTTTATCTTTACCAAAGTTTTGCGAATTATCATTATGATGCTTTTAAGGTAACTACAAAGGATGAATTACAAAGTAACAACCTAGTAGACCGAAAAGAAAAGGAAAAGAAATCTTCTGATCTTTGGCTCTTGTCTGTGCACTCCTTGAGATAAGAAATAGACTGTCCAACTGCCTGAAATGAGGTATTTTTCAGATGCTGCTAACCTGCAGCTAAGTGGAAGTAGGAATGGGGGAAAAATGATTTTAATTCACTGAAGCTAGTTATTGTTCAAAATAATTGCCAGCGTAGAATAATACATTTTGGAGGTTCATGTTTGTGTGGAGGGGGAGATAGCTGCTAGTTTCTCACTAGGAATACAGTTTCCTATCTTGTCCATTTCAGTGACAGAGGCAAAATAGCCTACTACACAGATCCAGATCAGGAAAGCAACACAGAAAAGGAAGTAATTGGAAAACAAAGAAGCAACCAAATGCTGTGAAAAGAAATCTAAGCTAAAATCATATCATAATATTCGGTGGGGCGTCTTTTATTTCCTTTAAACACAAGGATGGTTTTCTTCACGCCTGTCTCTATATTCCAAAAATTCTGAGAGTTTCATTTTGTACCTGATCACAAAAAAAAAAAGCCACAACCACACACAAATATAATGATAACTTCCCACATCCCAAAGTAATGGTTTCCACAGCCACGAGATGCTGTTTTTATTCACTTTAATAACATTTTCTCATTGAACATGTTTAACCAGTCTCAATGGTATTCTAACTTGAACCTCCTTCCTTCTACCAAAACATGCCTGCCACATTCTTCAACCACACTCCTAGGCAGAGCACAAAGCTAGTCGACTCCCTGGTGCCTTTGTTTTTAATTTTTTTTTGGCGGGGGTTGGGGGAGACAGAGTCTCGCTCTGTTACCCAGACTAGAATGCAGTGGCATGATCCCGGCTCACTACAACCATCACCTGACAGGTTCAAGCAATTCTCCTGCCTCAACCTACTAAGTAGAAGTGAGTACAGGCATGCGCCACCATGCCTGGCTAATTGTCTTCATCTTCTTCTTTTTTTTTGGTAAAGATGGGGTTTCACCATGTTGGCCAAGCTGATCTGGAACCTCAAGTGATCTGCCCACCTCTGCCTCCCAAAGTGCTGGGTTTACAGGCGCAAGCCACTGCATGGGTCCCTAGTACCTCTCTCCATCAGCTTAGCTTCCACAGTTAGTGACAAGGAAGCCTAAGAAGGTCACCCTGTGAGCAAACTACAACCAATTTTGATGGCTATTCTCACCAATTAATTTGAGAATGATTTATAATAATAAATGCATAGCAATTGAAGTTATTAAAAAGACCAAAATCCTTTCATTGTTTGTGGTCATTTACAGACACGTCAGCAGCAATAGAAACTGGAAGTTAGGCAATCAGCAGAGACAATCAGGAGAAAACGACCACTCTAACATAGCTCTGAAGGTCGCTCAGTGGCAAGTAGCTAAAATTTAAAGTAACAGGTTTAAATTCATCCCTGTGGATTAGTAGAGACTGGGTAATAGATGTCACTGGGTATTTTTTCAGTAATTTTCTCTGCTTGCTATTCTTACATGGGTTATTTGTTCAAATAATGGATATTGATTTAGTTTTGATCTGAAGGTCCCGAGAACATTTTATGAGTGCATGCAGACTTCAAATAACAAAGTTTATTTAATGTCATGTTTTTATAAATTATAGATTTTATTGTATTTGCTGATCGTAACATACTATAATTTGAGAATCAGTTATAAATTGCCAGTAGAAATTCTTATATATTGGACTATTTACTTTTTGAAATATGTAAAGCATATGTTATATCTTTGTTAAACCAATAACAATCTTTGCAGACACAACTTCATATCCAATTGTACTTTTATTCCTCTCTGAAATAACTACATTATTAATTAACTTAACTTGTAACTAAACTAATAATGATAGCAGCTAATGCATATGAGTGTTTCTCATGCGGCAGATACTCTTTTAAGTGTATTTTGCATGTGTAACTTATTTATTACTTACAGATCTATGAGATAGGTACTATTACAGTCTCCATTCTTCCAAAGAAAACAATTCAGGTACTGAGAAATAAAGTAACAAACCCAAGGTCACCTAAATGATAAGGAATAAAGCTACTATTCAAACCCTGGAAAGTCTGGGTTTAGGGTCCACACTCTACCCCTTCCTTAAAATGTATATTTGCCTTACGGCTTTTCCAAATTAACTTCCTCAATCCAAAAGAAGGGGAAACACAAGTATAAAAGTCTACCACACTTAACAGCATTTCTGCATCAGTCCGCGTCGTATTTCTAGGTGATGAGACGTGCATGCACCCAAACGTACTATCCATACTATCCACTGAAATTGTGTTAGATACATCCAAACATCTTTACCCTGCTGATTTCTCTTCATTTGTACTAACTGAAGGCTACTCAGTCTAATGTGCCCTTTTAAAATGGGAACATTTTCAAATGGGTAATCTGTTGGTGTCTGGGATTTCATCCAAAAATACTTGAAGGCTAAGGGGTAGTCAACAGCTTCTGGCTAATATCCTGGGGTGATGTCTTCACTCATATGTCTGCCGATTAATACTACTGTTGTCTGGGAACTTAGGCAAGGTCAGCTGATTATTAGCACTGGGTCTGCGGGGATGCCATCTATACAGTTGCACAGAGCCCTAAGTACAGAAGGACTTCATGCTTGGTTTGGTGCTCTGCTGTTGCCATCTTAAAATTCTAAACACTTTTGTCTTTAAGTTTGTGTTTTCTGGTACTAATGGGTCAACAGAGCATGCATGTGAGCGAAACAGATATGTGCAAGACACATGTCCACCATTCCTTTCTCCCCATTCACATATAATGTTTGTGATACCTCGTGAGCACAGAATTTCAGTGGATCAGGATGTGTGGCTGTTTGGTGACACTTGAAGCCCATAAAGGAAAAGCATTTACATCTACTATTGAGTAAGTGAGGTGGAGAGGTTGCTGACAGCTCCAAGAGGACACATTTTCCTTTGAACCATAATTTGCCTCCAAAACAACAGGAAGACAATGACTTTCTGGGAACTATGTGTGAACAAGAAACTTAATCATGTCCATTCTTACTCATATTATATATATTAGCCAATCGTTAACACTAAAAATGGTGATATGGAAAAAAGGGAAAGATGGAGAAACTCATAGCATCTTTTTCTTTCAGTTCTTCCTTGCTTATAAGCAAGCTGGAGTTGGAGAGTGTTCATAGAATATGTGTGTATGAAGAAGTAAAAACTGAGAGTCTGGGAGTAGTGGGCTTATGCCTATAATCTCAGCTCTGTGGGAGGCCGAGGTGGGTGGATCACTTGATCCAAGAAGTTGGAGACCAGCCTAGGAAACATAGCGAGACCTGTCTCTACAAAAAAATAAAAATGAAAATAAAATTATCTGGGTGTGGTGTGCCACACCTGTAGTCCTAGCTATTGGAGATGCTGTGGTCGGAGTATTGCTTGAGCCCAGGAGCTCCAGGCTGCAATGAGCCATGATTGCAGCACTCCACTCCAGCCTGGGCCACAGAGCAAGACCCTGTCTAAAAAGAATAGAAATTTAAAAAATTGTTTTTAAAG
Organism: Mandrillus leucophaeus; assembly: GCF_000951045.1. NCBI lineage: Eukaryota > Metazoa > Chordata > Mammalia > Primates > Cercopithecidae > Mandrillus > Mandrillus leucophaeus. The sequence goes on along the minus strand of NW_012108808.1, from coordinate 1,485,302 downwards.
AAACTACTGAATCTTGCATCATGCTTCTATTCTTCTAACAGGAATAAAATATTTATGCATGTATGAGCTATGAAATATGAATTATGTAATTTTGGTGATTGTTTACATGAGTTAAATATTCTTATATTTGCATTTAAAACTGAAACTTCACAATATAAAGATGCTCAGTAAGAGTCATCGAAATAACTTTACATTTTAATTTTCCCCACTTAAAACATGAAATAACATACAAAAACACAAGAAACTGAAAGACAGTTTGCAGAAGAAAAATCTTTATAGTTCAGTGCTTTAATCTTATTTTTTTCTGCTGTATGAACAAGGAGTCCCATGTTTTCATTTTTGTGCTGGGTCATGCAAATTGTGTAACTGCCTCTCACACCTGCACCTGATCTCTCTATTACATTGAATTTTAGGAAATATTTTTTAGCACGTTGTACACTCAAGTCATTTGTTTCTTTCTTTTGATAATATAATGAATTATGTTACAGAGTGGTACAGTACAGTGAGGGAAAGCATTGCTTCCCCTTCCTTAGTAGTTCTCATTTTCTCCAGGCTGAGAAATTTTCTTCTAGTCTGTTCTAGGAAGCAAATAGTCAATGGGAGCTGACAGCAGATGGAGAAGAAATAACCTACCAGTTTCAAGTGCTCTGCCCTCAAACATTTTGTTAATTTTAAGACCTCTACCCACTCTCCTCTCTATGGCTATGGTTTTTATGAACCAAAGGCAGGAATCTTTTTTTCACTCTGTTTTCAGATAACCACATTTTGCACTGATGTAAGATTACAGAAAGATTCCGATGCTTGTCTGGAAGAAGAAGCAATGGCAACAGAAAGTAAGCAACAAATGTAAATGAAGACCCCAAAAATACCATCTTGCCACACCATAATAAAGTTACGTGCCTTGTTTTAAGTTGATTGAATCTTTTAAAACTACAAACGTCTCCATTCTCTAAGACAAGCTACTATATAAGCATACAAGGTTTTTGAAAGTTGCTGTCCTTTTTTTTAGGGGTCTGTGTTTTGCCTTTGCCACAAATCATAACCACACAATGATTTGAATACATTTTTAAGACTACACTTCCTATGCGGATTTTCTTTTCTAATGCCATTTTATTATCATTGTTAGCATACAGGTTGTTAATGAATTGTCATTATTTGATAGTATCTTAAAAATTCCACTAAAATCTTTAAAATTCACTTCCTTTTGTATGTGTAATATATTGCAAAGTGAAATGTTTCTTGTCACCCCCAAATGAGCACATGGGGCTCAAACCAGCAGGAAGAAAATTTCTAAAGAAAGTCTCCAGCAATTATGACCAGACAATGCCTGCAGGACTTAAAGACAGATGGCCAGTGTAGTTCAGTAATAATCATCCCAGCAGATCCCAGCGGCACATCCCAAGCCTATCTGATACACAATTCTTTCATGTGTTAAAATGTCTGAAATCAAGTGTTCTTACGTTCAATACCATTGTAGAGTTACTTAGGACTGGCGGAAGTTCAGATATAGTTACCACTGCTGTTCATATGATACAATGAGTACAAAAGAGTCAGCATACAAATGCATAACGTGTACTACTGTTCTGGAAGAAGATCCTGGAGACAATTGGGGAACACTGTTAACCCTGGAAACCAATGTTTGTACAGGACAGGCACATACAGAAGTCAATCATAGAGACACTTTCAAGGGAGAATCTATAGTTCCCTAGATACGTATAATCACGAAACCCACCTAAGAGCACAGGACACTGGCTGTTGGGTTGTTTATGGATTCTATCAAAAAAACACCTCATCCCTACAACTCCTGATGACACAAAGTACATAATAAATGAACAACATAGACATTGATGACTATAATCCTGTTATGAGACAGTTCTAGAAATATATTAACCAATGTATGGCACACATTCTTTTCCCATTGTGGCACAGTTCAGTTGGCAGTATTGATGCTCACTTAATTAGTGACAACATAAGATAATGCTGCATCCTACGATTGATCGTATTTTTTAAAAAAAGAAAAAAGGAAGGGGAGAGAAAAATGAAAACCTTAAACTTTCTACTAAAAGTAATATCCATGGAGAAGAAGCTCGCACCCAAGTCTGTAAAGTCAAGTGAAGAGAACTTAAGAACAAATCTCATAAAAGTTAGGAGTGACTCAACAGGAAATGACCATCTCTCAGGAAAGGCCAAATGCCTACTTGTACAATGCATTTGTTAGTCTTCTCGGAATCTGTGTAAATAACGAACACGAGAAATGAGAGGACAGCTATAGAAAAGTCTGCATGTTCACCATTTGTGTTTGCAAGGGTTTGTTTGTTTCACAGAAGGAATGCCTCAGCTTAGAAAGAAACCAGATTTGCTCCCCTTTTGCTCTTGCCCCACACAAGAGCTTGACTCCCCATGTAAGGTAATCAAACTTCAAAAGGTGAAAGTTTTTGTCATTGATAAAGAGCTGAAGTAAATGGGTAGAAAAGACTTCATCAGAATTGGCTTTCCCAAGTCAGGAAATTGGGCACTGGGGCAGACCCAAAGGCCCTGCATAAAAGAGCCATCACCCAGGTGCCTGCCTCACGGAAGACATTCTTACTCAGAAACAGTGCCGGCCAGTGAAGCAGCAGTAACACGGGATATAATCACATGCACCATTATGCAAGAAGGCTTTCGCCCATCCACCCTAATGCCTGCCTGTCTCCACAGTGGCTAGAATTCAATCAAAAAAAGGGAGATGGTGTTTTGTAAAGCAGACGCTTCTTCATACAGGTCCTTTTAGTAAAGAGTTAAGCCGTTGCTTGAGGATAGAAGAGACAAAATTGGAGTTTTCAACTGGATTGAACTTAAGATAACTGGAAATGAAAGGAAGGCTCTGAGGTCTGCCTGGAATGCTGTTAAGGGGCTTTAAATGAGAGATTTGACAGAGCACAGTGGAAGGATGTGATTGGAAAAGATAAAAGTTCAGACTGCTCCATTATCCAGTTACATTTAAGTGACAAGCATTTTAAAATGTAATATATCTTCCTCATATTCACCTGCCTGAACACACCATACAAAAACAAACACAGAGAGATTCACAAAGTCTATACTGTCATCCAGTTGAACTCTATAGAGATTTTACATAATCTCAGCCTCCAAAGTAATTCATCAAGCACTTTGGATATAATGCTAGAATTTTTTTCTGGGCTTCATTTTTAGACAATGCTACTAACTATTTTTTGTAACAGCCCACTAGTCTACAATTCTAGTTATAATGTCAATAGTACAACTCTTAATAATCTTTTTGCCAATAGTTTATACTTCTTTATTAGCTTACTTCAAATGATGCTAAAATGCATTTTCATTGTCAGATTTTAATTTTGTTTACATAAAGTTTTATCAATATCATATTATGCAGTTCAGTTTATGCTGAAAGAAGTTGAAAACTGTATGTGTTTATTCAACCTGATTAATTTTAATTTGCTGTGACAATTTTAGGTACCTGACTACATATCAATCATTAGACTCACCTTAATTTTACAAAATGATTCTAACCAGTCTTGACCTAATTCTCATAGACTAATTTTTCATGTGTGTTTGCCTTCCATTAGCTAAAAGTATAAAACTAAAACCATCAAATATTCTGTTTTTCCTTAGAATGAGTACTTTGTTAGCAAAATATGTAGATAAAATCCTTGGAACATGCATTCCAAAGATTGTATGGCTCAGAAAAGGAAAAGAGAGTAAGAGAAGTAGTAACAGAAAAGTGTAAAATACTTTTGCAGAATATTTTTAAAACTTTCTTCACTGGATTTTTAAATATTGGAAATAAATTAATGGGTGAATCTGTTTGTCTATGTAACCATTTTAATAGAATCTATTTTCTGAGTCTTGCCCCTTCTACAACTCTTCACTAGTGTTACCTAAAGGATGATATGATTGGTAATAATTGTCATAATATTTTCTTGCCTTTGAGTGACTTCTGTGCATTCTTGACATCTGATTCTCAAATAATAAGCAGCTGTAACTGTGATTAACACTATTGAAGATTCAGTAGCTGCCTGAATTTTATGGCTTTTATTCTTGTTGCCTTGTATCAACCTCATTCATTGGCAAGTTTTGAAAATTTCTGCTTTTAAATTGAAGGGGAAATTATCATACATTACATAAACATTTTTTAACCTAAGTTGTATAGGGCATATTAAGACCTAAGAGTTAACAACAAGCTTTTAATATAGGGGGAAAAGATGAATACTATCCCAAGAGACTATAAGGTGGGTCTCACACCTGCTCCTTACTGCACAAATGACTTTACACAGGCACAAGAGTGTGACCCAAAGAGTTGAGTCATAGCCTTTCCCGGTAGTTAATTGAATCATGGGCATCTATAAAATGTACATGAGTGTGTATTCACTGATATGATTTCTTAAAGATAAAAGTAGAATATAAGAATTCAAAAGTATGAACAAAACTGGCACGAGAGAATTTAAGGTGTGCAAGAAACCAAATGATTCGATGTGAAGTATTATTTGTAAGTGAAGTAAAAAGATTTGTAGAATTAAAAACTTCATACCTAGCAGTATGGCAGCTTAATAGTCTAAAGGGCTCTCACTCTACAACAAAACAGATAGTCTCTTATGTGTGTTGTCATTGCATTCTTGGGCTCAGGCTTTTAGGGAGTGAGACTGAAAGGAAACATGAATGGGAACTTGAAGTGAACTTGAGCTGTAAACCTAAAGGGGAAATAAATCTTTCCTGAGAAAGGAAGGCCAGTTTTTGGGCAAGAAGCAATATGAAGGAACATATTCTTAGCCCAAAAAAGACCAAAATCACACCAGGTTAGTAGCTTCTCCTTACAAGCAAAAGCACACACAAGTTTTATGTAGAAAAGCATTATAAATTTACGTCCTCAGGTTTTCCACTAAAAGCCATCTGTAAAAGTTCTGGCCTGGCGTGGTGGCTCACGCCTGTAATCCCAGCACTTTGGGAGGCCGAGGCAGGCAGATCACGAGGTCAGGAGATTGAGACCATCTTGGCTAACATGGTGAAACCCCATCTCTACTAAAATTACAAAAAAATTTGCCAGGTGTGGTGGTGGGCACTTGTAGTCCCAGCTACTTGGGAGGCTGAGCCAGGAGAATGGTGTAAACCCAGGAGGCAGAGCTCACAGTGAGCCGAGATCACACCACTGCACTCCAGTCTAGGCGACAGAGTGAGACTCCATCTCAAAAAAACAAACAAACAAACAAAAAAAGAGTTCCAACTCCAGCAGTAGAGATTATTACATAACAAAAAATGAACTTTCTTACATATAATAATTATGAATTCTGAACAAAACATCAAACAATTTTCTGAAGCAATTGTTAAGGGACAAAAGTCATGCAGAAACTGGAAGGGAGTCAACACTAGAAGAAAGGTCCAGCACTTTCTTCCTTTTAAGGCTCTTTGATTCTGAATCAGGCTCTAGCCTTACTGGCTTGAAGAGTCAGAGGACAGAAGTCAATGCTACCATAATAGCTGGAAATAGAGAAGAGATGTGACAAATGATAGAGATCCAGAGAGGAAGACCAACTGTGCAAATACAATCTAGCCAAATTTCAGAGTGACTCCTGAATTATAAATGTACAAAGTAGACTTCAAGCAGTCCAGTGAAGCTCAAAATAGATGAACAGATATTTCAGCAGTTCTGACTGCAGGGAAGACAAAGCATGGATTTTTAGTTCAACCAAGTTAACCAATTGCTGTAAAAAAAAAAAAAAAAAAATCACCCTTAAGAAGAACATAACAGAATCCATAGTCAGAAGAGATAACATTGAAATGTTCAGAATATAGTTCAAAATTACTATTTACAGTACAAAATCAGAAAATGACACTCATTCTCAAGGGACAAATAAATTAATAGAGATCAAATCTAAGATAATTCAGTTGCTAAAATTAGTAGACAAGGACTTTAAGGAAACTATTATATCCATGCTTGAAGGACATAAAATAAAATATGTTCATAATGAATAAACATACAGTAAATATCAGCACAAAAAACAATATATCTATAAATGGAAATTCAAGAGCTAGAAATACTAATATTTCAAGTAAAAGTTGTATTCAATGGGATTAAGAGCAAATTAGATACAAGAGGAAGAAGGGTTAGTGAATTTAAAGATAGATCAATAAAAATTATACAATCGAAAGAGAGGATACAAGGTTAAAAAATAAAATAATTGGCAGATATTTCACTATTGGACAAGACTAGCTCTTTCAATACAAAGCAAGATTTGGATAAACTCACCTAGACTAGTGAGTAAATAAAGGAGCTGGGTAGTATTCACATCTCCTCCAGGTATCTCAACCCTGTGACTGCTTCATTTTATTAAAATATTATTACTTAACACATCAGTTTACTACTTAACAGATTATGAGCAAATATAAAAGATGTATTCCAAAGTCAAACAGAACTGTTGGTATTATCTGTATTGCTCTGAAAACCATATCAAGTATGAATTTCAAAATTTATTTGAATAATAATAATATGTCATATGGGAAAGAACAGTGATGTGGGGCTTTCAAAGTTCTCATCTTAGTGATCTACAGGTATTACCTTTGAAGAGGTCACTCATCACCAAATATAAGATTGAATTAATCTTTCGTATAGTATGTACAACCTTTCCCTAAAGCCTAGTGTTTTTCAGCAATTTATGATCCTATCAAGTGTATTTAGTCCTGGTATTTACAATGACCGAGACTTACACTTGGGCCAATTTTCTACATATTTCTTTCGTTTTAAATAACGCAATAGATAGCTTTCTACAATTAATGTTTTTTCTCCTATCTCTGTAGAATTGAAAGAGTATAGAGGATTTGTAAAATCCTCTGACTGATGTTTGCCTCCTGTCCTGGAATGCTCATGCCATTGCAATAAGAGTAATAAATTAAACAAATTACAATCTAGTTCAAATGGGGGAAGCTTTCTTAAATTTGACAATCCTTTGAAGAACTTATTTACAGAGAAAATTTAAATAATAAAAAGAAACATTCAAAGTCTTTCCAAGCAACATATCTGAAATATAGACACTAAAGCATAAAGTTTTGTTAATTTAATAAAATACAGTAACTACTATTTGACAATTCTTGTTTGATGTGATTTACAAAAATTAACCCATACAATTTTCACTTTTACATGAGGTAACTGAAGTCCAGAGTGGTTTAGTAACCTGCCCGAGATGACACAGCTAACAAGGGCCAGAACCAGGATTTGAACTTAATATAGTTTCAGAGTTTGAATTAATTCCCAGCCTAATAGGATCCTTTCAGTACTGATGTGTGAAAATATGACACCTTAGGACAATCACAAAAATGTTATTCATATGCATATTTCCTCAAAAAAAAAAAAAATCAAAAGTCACCATGTGCTCTTCTAGATTTCCTGAACAGGAATCTGAATCTTATGTATGCTACTTTCATCTAGATTGCTCTGGCTTTTAGACAGATGTCTGCTGAGATCTCTGGAAAAACACAAAATTTTTTAACTTTCTCTTTCTCTAAGAAACTTGTCAACATACTTTTCTGTTTGACCTAGTTGTAAAATTCATAGCTTTTACCAAGAATTTTATCCTGGAAAGATCCTTGGAGGAAAACACATAGATTATTATAAACTTAACACAGAACAAAGATCAGTTGTAAGGAAACACATAGATTATTATAAACTTAACACGGAGCAAAAATCAGTTGTGATTAAAAAGAAGACATTACCATAATATTCACAGAAATATATTTTTTTATGTATTACATTGTCCCTTCCAGTAATTGAGCTTTGTGGCAATCTTGAAGATAATAAATTAAATAAGGGAATTTGAGGAAAATCAACTAGAACAGTATAGTTTAAATCTGGGAGTGGGGGATGCTTACACATTTATGCTCTACTTTTACTATGTCTTGATACTAGATTTGTTTTTCATAACATGCTTTATTTCTTATCCTTTGTAAATGATATGGGCAGATGAATTTTTTCTCTTATCTTTCACCTTGCCTGTTACCTGGGAAATAGAGAATAAAAAAATACAGCACTAAAAGGAAATCAAGGTTAAAAAAAAACAACAACAAAATAATGAACCGGATGCAGTGGCTCATACCTGTAATCCCAGCATGTTGGGAGGCCAGGGCAGGCAGATCACCTGAGGTTGGGAGTCCGAGACCAGTCTGACCACGATGGAGAAACCCCATATCTACTAAAAATACAAAAAATTAGCCAAGCATGGTGGTGCATGCCAGTATTCCCAGATACTCGGAAAGCTGAGGTAGGAGAATCGCTTCAACCCTGGAGGCGGAGGCTGCAGTGAGCCAAGATCTCACCATTGCACTCCAGCCTGGGCAACAAGACAGAAACTCCATTTAAAAAAAAAAAAAAAAAAGTTGAAAAAAATAATCCCACACTTCTCTGTGTCTTTCATTTTATAACCAAGTCTCTCCAGCCTCCAATAGTGTACACGAGGCTGAACACTCACCACAGTGAACTACAGTGCCCCGAAGAGGAGCAACATAAAAGTGAAACAGCGTATGAGGACAGAAACAGCCATACATTTTCATCCTATACATTCTGAGTGAATTTTATTTGGATTATTATGAGTCTACAGAAGATCTTGGAATTAACTTATAGGATGCAGATTCAGTCAATAAAAAGATATGTGAGAAAAATTTGAGAAACTGGTAATTTACAACAGCAACTAATTAAAATAATTTTGTTTGTCTTTGGACTATATTTTTATGTTTGTATTTGCACCTACATGCTGATAAGTTGTAAATTCACATTTTAAACAAAATGAAGTCAGAAACCCTCAAAGAACCAATAGAAGGAGGCATAAAGAACAGCCATCTTCTCTATCTAAAAACTTCTAGTCTACCTCAAACTTATTCTTTTCCCTCTGCCTGTTGAACAGGGATGTCTCTTTCAAAAGAACGGGGTTGCAAAACTTTGGAATGACACTTGGTATTTTCTGTACCATCTCTCTCTGGCCTCACTCAGCCCCTTTTATACCACAATCTCATATCACTGAAGAAAATTAAGTGGAGATAATCTAGAGCTAGAAAATCTAGAGCTAGAAAAGATCTCAGAGAATAGTTGGACCTGGATATTCCATTAAAAATACATTCCCACCGACAGGTGACACAGGTGGCTACTGCTGTGTAACTGTGGAAATAGAGTTCGTGCTCCTTCTGGAGGTCCATTCACTGTCTAGATGACCACCTGGCTCACTGAATACAAGTTCAATAGTGTTTCATATTCAGATGTTAAAATTCAAACCATAAATCTACAATCGTATATGAGTTATTTCAATTTCAAGTGTTTTAAACAACTTCATTCCAACAAAAGCAATGACAACAACATTGTCTAATGAAAGGTCTAGTGGAAACACATATCTTTCCACTAGGGAAAATAGCGGAAAATTTTCCACTAGGGGAAATATCACTGTCCTCAGGATTGCCAACTTGTGAACTCTAGTCCACATCTTTACACTTATTTTAGAGTTGAGGAAACCGACATCTGAAGAGGCAAAGAGATATTCTAAGTCCAAAAAGCAAATTAGAGGGAGAGCTAAAATGTGAATCTCAGTATTACTCACCTGCTATTTTAGTGTCTTTTTTTAATACCTTATGGTATCACCTCCTTTATGCTACAGCAAAGTAGTAGATATATGACACATGCATAAAGAATTAGAAAAAAATGTTCATTGCTTACAATCACTTAACAGTTGAGAGAACAGGCTCTAGAGCCAAAATGATTTAATATATATGCCAGTTGCACCAGCTTCTACTAGTTCCTGTGAATGTAAACTCTCTATTACCCATTTTTCTTCCCTCCAAAGTAGGAAAAATACTGTCCCTGTCTTTGGGTTGTTGTAAAAATTAAATGATTTAATAATGTACGTAAAGTGTTTATAAAACCACGTGGCATATATTATTCTTAATAAATGTTAACTGCCATTATCATCTCCACCATCATCATCGTTGTAGATTCCATGGCCTCAATCCTGCTATGTTCTCAAATTGACCTTTTGCAATCTCATTTCAGTTTATAACATTTATACTACCAGAGCCTCCTCAAATACAGCAAGTTTACTTCTACTTCAGTGTTATACTTGCTGATCCCCACCTTGTAATTCATTACTCCACTGCCTCACTTAGTGCAGGTCTAGGCTCAATTGATGGTTCAGGCCGGGTGTGGTGGCTCATGCTTGTAATCCCAGCACTTTGGGAGGCTGAGGCGGGTCGATCACTTGAGGTCAGGAGTTCAGAACCAGCCTGGCCAACATGGTGAAACCCCGTCTCTACTAAAAATACAAAAATTGGCCGGGCGTGGTGGTGGGCACCTGTCATCCCAGCTACTCAGGAGGCTGAGGCAGGAGAATTGCTTGAACCTGGGAGGCAGAAGTTGCAGTGAGCCAAGATCGCGCCATTGCACTCCAGCCTGGGCAACAAGAGCAAAACTCCATCTCAAACAATAATAATAACAAATAAATGTCACCCTCACCATGTATGTCTTCCAGGACTACTCTTGTGAAACTAATTATGCTATGTGATGTCCCAATTATACTATGTCATGTCCCATAATTCTTCATTGTTTTTCTTAATGGAACTTAACATTTGTGGGATTATATAATGTACTTACTTGTATCCTTTTTTGTCAGTCTCTGCCTCCTACCTCTAAATGTGATTTCCACGAAGATGATAATACAGTTTTTGTTCAGTAGCCCCAATGCGTAGAGCACCATATAGCATACAGCATAGAGTAGGTATTCAATACGATTTGCTGAATGAAATAAAGACTGGCATGAATGAATGAGTGCCAAATGAAACTTTCTGATAGAAGCAAGTGGACAGTAAAAACCCTGAGTAACAAGTAGCCCCTAAAGAAGATTTTATATGCTAATATAAAAATCTGAGTTTGCCAACTGACAATGACCATGTGGCTTTAGATACAAAAGTGTTTGGAGGATTTTGTCTCAAGACATTCTGTTGTTGATTTTTGTTTTCTGGCAAAGACAAAATGCTTAAATATTGCTTTCTAACACACTTTTTAAAGACGCATAATTCAAGTGAGACAATGTAAACAAATTATATATAGTTTTGAAAATATTTGGTAGTTTCCCTTCTTGAATGCTATTACTTGTATTATATCTTCTGCTATTCATCCACCAAGTTCTCAAAGATGTTTGCAATTTACCTTTATCCAAATGTGATTAGTGGCGGCTGCAGTTTATAAAAATGTTACTATTAAAAAGGCCTTGACAAATACCATTTTTTTCTTTTCTTTTTTTTTTTTTTTTTTTTTTTTTTGAGACGGAGTCTCACTCTGTCGCCCAGGCTAGAGTGCAGTGTCCGGATTTCACTGCAAGCTCCGCCTCCTGGGTTGACGCCATTCTCCTGCCTCAGCCTCCGGAGTAGCTGGGACTACAGGCGCCCGCCACCTCGCCCGGCTAGTTTTTTGAATTTTTTAGTAGAGACGGGGTTTCACCATGTTAGCCAGGATGGTCTCGATCTCCTGACCTCGTGATCCGCCCGTCTCGGCCTCCCAGAGTGCTGGGATTACAGGCTTGAGCCACCGCGCATTTTTTTCTATTATTTTGATTCTACCTTTAATTTTTTCATAAAAATACTGCTCTTTGCAGAAGAGAAATGATAATGTTTCCTTGAAACAACATGAACCATATCATAGATAGCCAGAGAGTATATGGTTCGGATTATTTCAGTAAAACATTCTGAGCTGAAAATTTTTCTGTGTGTACAATGTTTTGTCTGAAAGACCAAGCAGGCTATGACATCATTCACTAAGCGCATTGGTTTGGAAGAAAAAGAGCAATACTGACATCTAGTGTTCATGAGTTATAAGACAGGGATGATGTTTTCCTTTACAAGCATGCATTCTAACGAAGAGCATGCATCACATTGAGGGAATGAATAGGCAGAGACCCCCTTGCAGACAAGTAAAATAATCAGCGTCAAATTCATGACACAACCTCTGATTCATCTAATAAAGTGTTTATATTCGTGAAAAAGCAAGCATTTGAAACAACTGTTACTGCTGACCAAAAAAAAAAAAAAAAAAAAAAACAACTAGATGTCCATAGTCAGTTTATGTGGGCTCAGACTTTTGCCCCCACCAAGTGAAGACAGCTAGTACTGGGAAAACAGAAAGAGCAGCTAAGACCATGGTAGAGGTTGTGACATAAGCATTCATTTAAAATCCCGGGAGTGGTAGGCATCCCTGAGATGCCAACTGTTGAAGCTACTGCAGTTAAAATAGTACAACAGGTGTTTTCATTGTGCGACTCCCACGTACAAGTGAGAACATGCGGCATTTGGTTTTCTGTTCCTATGTTAGTGTTCTGAGAATGATGGCTTCCAGATTTATCCATGTCCCTACAAAGGACATGAACTCATTCTTTTTTATGTCTGCATAGTATTCCATGGTGTATATGTGCCACATTTTCTTTAGTCTATCATTGATGGGCATTTGGGTTGGTTCCATGTCTTTGCTATTGTGAATAGTGCTGCAATAAACATACGGAACACATGGACGCAGGGAGGGGAACATCACACACCTGGGCCTGTCAGGGGTTGCAGGCAAAGGGAGGGAGAGCATTAGGACAAATACCTAATGCGTGCAGGGCTTAAAACCTAGATGACAGGTTGATAGGTGCAGCAAACCACCATGGCACATGTATACCTATGTAACAAGCCTGCACGTTCTGCGCACGTATCCCAAACTTAAAGTAAAATTTAAAAAACTAGTACAACAGCCCACAAATACCAACTCTAAGGACTCATCTATTCACTTCAGCTAGCTCCAAACTCTGTTCCCTCAAAGGATCAAATAATTCCACTGCCGTAAGAGTAATGCTTGCTATGGAAAAGACCTTAAGTGGAAATTTACCCTGCCTTCTAGGCATTACTCCATAGCAGCGCTTTCCTGCATACTCCAGAACTCTTCAATAGGCATTTGAATGATTTCATCTGCTGTCACTATTTAGGAAAGGCATCAGAAATAAGCTACTAGCCAGGTTATCATTTAAATGAGGCCACGAGGAAGCATGGTCTGGATACACAGTGATTTCCATTTCACCCATTTGCAATTTTCCTAGAGACATCTACAGAAAATTAGTATGATTCAAGAACAACATGTCTACATTTATTTTCTCTGGCTCTGGTTTTATTGAGGTATATGCCTGCACTGGATATCATTAAGTGTGCCAGAAGGAAAGTTGAGAACCAAAACTCTCCTTTCCTGCCTCCCAAAACAGTCCTAAATCCCCATGTTGGGCTATACTACCTTGGAAAGTGATACAGTCAAGTTTCCACCCTAACAGAGGCAGCTAGAAACAAAATGACAAATGTGAACTCTCTACTGAAATCAGACACATACATGAAACTGCTCTGTAGTAGGGACAGTTGTATATGTTTTCTTAATCACTGTATTTTATTTACCTCTTCATAATGAACATAGGTAATTCTCAGATCTCACAGACGTTTCTCTTTCTTGAGTTTAGATGTGTCTTCCATGGTTACAATCTGATAATTAAACAGAATAATTATTATATTCTGAATCAGATTACATTTGGAAGGTGATCACCACTTGCTCATAAAAGATCTATTAAAGAATTCCTCTTGTTTGGCGAGGCCCAGAGGGCTCTGAATCAAAAGAACCACCTAACGACAGTCCTTGACATATAGGGTGTCTCTATAAATGTTATCTAATACATTTGCTCCATTTTTAAAAACAAATATCTGGCACAAATATTGTTGTGAACAGATGCTAATAGTCATTATTTCAGGGACCTTCCCTTGTTATTAAAATACAAGCAAACACAATGATGATGTGTTTTTAAGGGAAAGGGGCACAAAAATAGGAAACTTCCAAGGGAAGTGAGTAAAAATCATAATTATGATCCTGATGGTAGAAGAACAAGATGCTGCTGCTCTACCAATGAAGCCTTGGAAAGAAGGTATTTATTATCTTAATCAAAGACGGAGGTCTGTCTAATTTATTCTTTCATAGAATAATGTAAGGTGTGAGGGACAGTATATAAGCATCTGGAACAATCAACTCAAGATAAAAGCAGCCTACTAGGCAAGAGACAGCTTGGGCAGTTCATCCTATACAGCACATTATCTTTTTCTTTTCTCTCTCTCTCTCTGTTTTTTTATTTTATTTTATTTTATTTTTTGACTTTTACAGATTCTGGCTGGTCTCAAACTCCTGGCCTTAAGCAATTCTCCCACCTCAGCCTCCCAGAGTTTTGGGATTACAGTCATGAGCCACTGCATCCAGCCCCTGGCCCACATTTTAGGAGCAAGAAGATGTTGAGAAAATTTCAAAGATAGGGAAATCTCACATACGCACACACACACACACACACACATGCACACACACACACACACGCACACACACACTCCAAGTATAGAGTGCATTTGGCATTTGCAACCACCCTTTTGCAAATGTATGTTAAGTAAATTTAAAGTGGGGATGTAGGGAAATAAATTCTTAAAAATATGCAAATGGCAAAGGGTAGAAAATCTTGAGACTAAAAATACCCAAAATGTAAAAATTAAGGTGAAATATGTGTTTAGGACTCAAGAGACAAATAACTTTAAAAGCCTGCATTGAATTTACATGTATGTACAATTCACAAGCAAACTCAGAGATGTTTTAAAAAATGGAGTTTAAGGCAAGAAAAAGACAGGCTGAATTGTGTGTTAAGTACAAAGCTCAGGTTTTCTCTGTAAAAATCCACTGAAACCTCTTTGCCTACCTCATTAAGGTGAAACTAACCACAAAACACAAAATGAAGTATAATGGCTAAATCCTGTATGCACAGGTTCAAAGTTTCTGTTTTGAAATGTGTGCTATCTGATTACCTGAGAGTTGACAGAATTAATAAGAAACTAATGAAGAGCTCAGGCTGAGTCTCCTTATTTATGCTGAACAATGTTTGCTATCTTTTCTGACAAAATTAACTACTTAATAGTATTTGATGACAAATACAAAGACAATGGGCAATTCTATCTCTAAAGTAATAAATTCCGCAATAAACTTTTTTAAAAAAGCTTAAAGCCTTAAGAAATGAAATTTTATGTTCAAATAAAGATGGAAATTGCCTATTGTAATTTTTATGCCTGGAAGTAAGAACAGTTCCACATTTCATTTTCAATTTTAAATCAGACACCTACCCATTTTTATAAACTCCAGGAATATAAGGTTTTGAAAAAATGATAATATGTTAGGTAACAGCACTCTTACGCCGAGAGCAGCTAAAAGAGCAAGATGTAGATTTCCATTAGGATAGCTTGTCAAGCAATCCAAATGGTGTGTGAAATATTGCCAGTGATGAGTGACATTTAGTGACAAGATCAAAGTTCAGTGCAAGTCATCGATGTCTCTGATAGGTATCATTTAGTTCACTCAACCCAGGTGTTCGTTAAGTGGATAGGACTTGCAGTTTTCAAAGTTTTTGTTTACAGTACATTCAGATAATTATTTGCGAACCTTAGTTAGCATTGATTTTATGCATTTTACTTTCATGTAGTAAATCTGAGGGAAGAAAAATCTAAAACAGTGACAGTATATTCTCATGTGTGAATAATAACTAAGCATTTATTGAATTTTTGCTATGGGATATTATTTTTCCACAAGCTTTGTTCACATAATTTAATTTAATTCTCTCAACAAGCCTAGGAGCTAGTTTTACTAACATTATTTTTATTTTCCTGAGGGCACACTGAAGTACTGAAGATTCAAATAAAATGTTCAAGGTGGTGCAGCTAACAAGCCCAGAGGTGGGATTTGAGCATAGTCCAGGAGAGCCAGGGCTTGTAACACCTTTGTCACTTTGTTCCTTACTTGGAAACAATTTTATGTAAGCCTGGGGTCCAGTCACTTACTATAAACTGTAAATCATATCAGTGAAACAGAAAAAGGCCAGTGTGTCTGTTTTTTATTCTAGACCTGAAAGAGAGTTGAAAACTTGAAAAAAAAGAAAAAAGTAAGGAAATCTCTTTGGCTTTTGTATCGAAAAATTACTGTAAGGAAAAGCTAAATGACTTACATATCTAAGTACATTGTATAACTCTTGTTTGGTGTCCAACACTTCTACCTGCCAGCCATGGATAAAGACAGGGCTGGATTTGAATACTGGATCTCAGCAGTAATTATATTAATTTAATTAATTATATCTCAGTTTTTCATTTATAAAACGGGGAAAATGAAACCTACCATGAGGTATTGTTACAGATCTATGCTATAAATGAAAAACATGAAGTATGCTGCACAGCACATACTACATACCCAATAAATTATGGTGTTAATTATGGTGCTGCAGAATTGCTACTCATGGCACTAACAATTTTTTTGAGAATAGTAATACATAATTCCATAATTAGTTCAATCAAAACAGAAATACACAGTAGAAGAATGAAGACAGTAGAAAAAATTAGAAAGTGATAACTATTTCAGCCCCTTGAATAAATCAGCATATTCATACAAATGTCATATTTTATACTCATTTGGGTAAAAATAATATATATGTATATATTTAGTAGGTACTTCATCTCACTCTTATTTTGTTCTTCAGTTTTTTCTTCATTTTACCCTACCATCTTTTATCCCCAAAATTAAATAGAAAAATAGAATCTACATACTTTCAAGACAGTAATATTTTGGGCAATATTTGGACATAATATTTCCTTTGTACATAGAGATTTATGTTTTTCACGATATAATGTCTATAATATAGCACTACAGGTGATTAAGATCCTCAGACCATTTTGTTTGATCTTTTGTCAAAAAATGAAAAAGAAATCACATGTATAGCAACTGCTTTCATAATCACCAAGAACTACAAATCATCATTCACCAACAGATGAATGGATGGAAGACTGCTTAGCAATAGAAAGCAATGAACTATTATTAAATGCAACAATGTGTAGGATATCAATCTCAAAGGCATTATGCTAAGTGAAAGAAGCTATGCTCAAAAAGCTGCTGTGTGATTTCATTCCTTCTGCAAAAGGCAAAATCGTATGGGTGCAAAACAAATCAATGTTTGCCAGATGTTGAACAGAGGAGGAGATCATATGGAAAGAGACGTGATGAAACTGTTGAGGGGAATGGAACGATATGTCATGTTGTTGTGGTTTCCAAGGCTAGCACAAGAATGAAAACATGGAACTCCTTGTTCATACAACAGAAAAAAATATACGATTAAAGTATTAGTTTGGTGCAAAAGTAATTGCAGTTTTTGTCATTAGGAATAATTAGGGAAAAAATTAGGAAGACGCAATGGATGCATCTTCATAAAGATTCCTAAGTTGTCTCCTTTTTTGAGATGATCTTAATAATCTTTGATAGCTACCTTATTATTTGGTATAGTAAGTTGTTCCAGTTTCATCTTGTCCATTTCCTGCCTAGGTCTCCAACCCAAATCAGCTATTTCTCCAAGAATTCTTGGTTTCTTTTAACAATAAATGGAATTTAAAGTTCACATTTTTTCATACCAAGGATGCCATTTACACATTATTTCTAGGTCATTGGAATGGACAGAATTAGAAAATAACTTATGAAATCATAGTCTAATTTCCAATTTAAGTTAACACTATAACATGTAGAAGTAACAGTAGATATACTGTTAACATTTTCTACCACTTAACATTTTCTGTATGACATTGATAACTTCTTTTTTCACACCAAGGGTTCTTGTTATTAAGGGCAAAGGAAATGACAGAACTAGAGCATTCCATGTAGACCAATTTGCTTTAAACTGCAATAAATGTAGAACAGTAAGAATAACAGTTCTCATTTCTAACATGATTCATTTTGATTAATAAAAATGATTATTTTTGTCCATGCCACCCTTTTTAGTGTTTATTCTGTATCCCCATTGTTACATATATTGTTATTATGTCCCATAATCTGTCCCTTTCTCCCTTAGTCATTCTTAATTCTGTAAGTAACTACATAGTCAAGCAATGCTAACTACCAGTCATTTTTTGATGACTCTGTTGTCATTTTGGTTGTGTGAAGCTCATTTTTAGTAGATTCCTTTAAAAAATCCCATTAAAATATTTTGAGTTAGTGCATGTTAAGAGTTACTGCATGTCAATAACACTTTCTTTTTTAGATGGGGGTCAGTTTTGCTGGATATAAAATTGTTTGCTTCCAATATTTTTCCTTGAGACTCTTAAATATATTACTCCATTTTTTTCATAAAATATTGCTATTGAACAGTCTGATGCTAAATTGCATTTTCCTTATAAATTATATATTTGTTTTACTCAGACACCTAAAGAATCTTTTGACTTTTTCTTTAAAGTCCAGTAATTTTACTAGGTTAAGTGCTGGTATTAGTCTTCCCATTTGCTCTTCTAATATGTTTGTTAAATCTTTTCCTTTATTTTAGGACAAATTTTGTTTACTATATAATGAACATTTACAGTATTTTGTTGTCCTTATAGTTCCCTTACTTTGATTTTCTTCCTTAAAGATTGACTTTCTCTGTATCTTGAAACTTCTTCAGCTATTTTCAATATTTGTCACTTCTTCTGAAATCTTTTTTAGCATTTTCTTTAAAGTTCTCCTTTTTATATACTTAAAGACTTTTCTTTTGCTCTTGTATTTCTTCTATTGAAGTCTTATTTTTTTAAATATTTTTTCTTTTCTTTCTAATTCTTCTGCAGGTTTTATCATTTCATTTCAGAGTTTTTGCAATTCTGATTTATGGTGTTCTTTCATAATTTATATCATTTTAAATATCTCTGCTTTTCTGAATTGTTTTGAGATTGTGTTTTTGAAGCTTGTACTTTGTGTAAGAAGGTGATTCTTCTCTTTAATATTTTTAATATACTAACATTAATTGGATTTTGTTCTTAAATATTTCCTGTTGTTCATTTTTATGCAAATTTCTTTTTCTGAATTTTAGAGTGAAGTTTAAGACAGCTTTTCTAACTTCACAAAGCTTCCTCCTCTGTTATATTTAAGTAGTGCTAAAAAATGTAAAGTCTCGCCTTCTGAGATTCCGTCACTTTGTAATCTGTTCCTACTTTTATCTGGACCTTCTTCTTCGTTTGTTCTACTGCTGTTACACTCTGCTCAGTGAGGAGGCCTCACTCTAAAATAAATGTCTAGTGGTTCAGCTTCCCAAGTTCAGGGCAGCTAGACTGCTCCAGCGACTTTAGTTCTTACTAAAAAACACCTGCATTTACCCACTAGCACAGTGGGCAAATTTCCACCTGGTTTCATCAGCTCTTCTAAAATTTGCACCTCTTTTATTTCAGTGAATATCCATTAGAAATTCGGGGATTCTCCTTTTCTCAGGCCTGTCAAATTCTCTTTGCTTTCTCTAGAACAGATGATAAAAATATAGGTCGTGTGGTTGATGGTACATTTCCCCTCCCATTAGTAGTTTTGGAATGTCTTGTCCCTAGCTTTATGGTAAATATTCTCCATATGCATTTGTGTTTTCACCTCTAGTCTCTCTGTGTGTTTTAACATAAGGATTCAGAAAGATCAAAAATTATGCTGCCAGTGTCACTGTACTCTTAGCCGTTTCTCTCAGATTTGCTTTTAACAGTGTTAATTCTTTTTTGTGCACCAAATCCTTTTTGGTTTGTCTGTTTAATTCTACTCCATCTGAGTGTTTATGCAGAGGTTAAAGAATGTTTGACAGACTTTGCACTTAGGCAGTTTACTAAGATACTGAATTCTGCATAACTGTGGGGGAGCTCAGATTCTATCTCCTGCTAAACATTTTTACTTTTTAAATTTCTGGTTGTGAATTTACTACATTATGTAACCTGTCTTAACATCAGAGTGATCATCATTAAATATGTAAAGTCTCCTTGCTTCCCTGTATTCCCTTCCTATGATTTGGAATGCAATTGTTGATATCAAAAATAGTCAAGTCCCTTTCAGACATTTTTTTTTAATCTTTTATTGGATCATCTTCCAGGTTTCAGCAAGCTTAGTCTTTAAAAGAAAGTGTTGTTATATGGCTTAAACATGACTGACTTTTTCATTTTCATATTTATCTGTCACAGTAAAACTGTCATTGTAAAGCATAAAATATAAAAAGCAAGAAAAGATAAAGAAATAAAGAAGGACAAAGCAGATTGGCATTAAAATGAAAAGATAAAGGAAGAGAACAAGAACAATATAAGAATAAGATTTTAAATTTTTTATTTTATTAGTAAGATATGGATATCAACCTGATAATCGTTAATCCTGTTTTTGCACAAACTGTACTATTCCCTGAAAAAGATGCATCCATAAATATTTAATAGTTGCTTGTGGTGAAGTATAGCTTATTAGGGCAGCTGATAAATTTAGGACGAAATTTCCTCAAGGGGAAAACTATCCCTAATGTGATATTTCATCTGTGCTGACCTAGAAAAGCTCTAAAAACTCAGTGGGGTTTCTAATTTGTGCAAACATCTGTGATGGCTGTCATATGTTTTCTTTATTACTTTTTGATTTTCACATCATGTACTTTTTTTGGCTCTTCTTGTTTTCACTCACTTCCTTCCTACTAAATGCACTGTGTATGGATCCTTAAGAGCATAAGATCTAGAAAAAAGTTTACGATTTTGACAACTATTAAATTTTCCCACACATGTACTAACAAAATCTCCAAAGTAAAACTCTAAAGTCTCAGAGATTTAGGGGATTGGAAAGTTTTGAGCTCTATTGGCACCTGCCTTTTTTTTTTTTTTTTTTTTGTTTTTTGAGATGGAGTCTTGCTCTGTTGCCCATGCTGGGGTGCAGTGGCATGATCACAGCTCACTGCAACCTCTGCCTCCCAGGTTCAAGCGATTCTTCTGCTTCAGCCGCCTGAGTAGCTGGTACTACAGGCGTGTACCACCACACGCAGCTAATTTTTGTATTTTTAGTAGAGATGGGGTTTCATCATATTGGCCACGCTGGTCTCGAACTCCTGACCTCATGATCCACCCACCTCGGCCTTCCAAAGTGCTGGGATTACAGGGGTGAGCCACTGCACCTGGCCGGCACCTGCATTTATTATAAGCATTCGTTTGCAAATCTTTTACCTCTTCTACTTGTCTGTGATCATTTCCTCTTGTTTCAGTAATTAGTACCTTTGTGCATTCCCCTAAGATTTACTATGCATCCCAACGGCTTCATTGATTCCTTGCAAAATTCTGTGTGTTTTACTTTTTATTATAACTTATCTTACTGGGAGAAGCATGAATGCATCTGATTTCCAGGAGAGATAAGCAGTGTACAAATTATAAGACAAATTTACAAAAAGCTGAAGACTTCCAAGTGTTAAGTAAAATCTAAATTTGGAAACATGTTAATAAAATTCTCCAGATCGCTACATAACGCAGGGTTATTCAATTATCTTTTTGTTTTATGTTTTACATAGTTGGATTTGTTTGGGTAAATTAGATCCA
Source organism: Mandrillus leucophaeus (assembly GCF_000951045.1). Taxonomy (NCBI): domain Eukaryota; kingdom Metazoa; phylum Chordata; class Mammalia; order Primates; family Cercopithecidae; genus Mandrillus; species Mandrillus leucophaeus. The sequence goes on along the minus strand of NW_012108808.1, from coordinate 1,463,879 downwards.
TGTTTATTTATAGTTCTAAGTTAATAATGTTTTGCTTTCCTTATTTAAATTTTTCCAGGTGTATCAAAATAAACGCACAGCATTTTGGCAGAGCTCAGATGTTCCTGTTTTTCCTATTATCTCATTCAGTTAGAAGTGTCAGGCCAGCTAATACTTTAAATGTTCAAGATGCTAGATCATGATTATCCCACATCTACCAACTGCTTGAGAGGTCAAATTGAGAAGGAGATGATAATTAGAAAATACTTCTGAAAATAATATTAGAATAACCTCACCACAAGTTATAAAGCTGATTACCACAGACACTGATGGAAGACTTCCATTTCTTCCATAACCACTAGGATTCTTCTACCCACGTAATGGTGATGCAATTTCCTCACACATCCAACATTTCCACTGAACGGTGTTGACTCTGAGTTGGCTGTCAGCAAAATATTCAACAGCCTCAAGGTACTCTGAATATTCACTTTATTGAACTGCTCTATCGGCAATCAGACTACTCTCTGAAGGCATAACTTAACCTGCAGGACTATCAAGATTGGACACATCATTTTCCTCTGATACTCCTTTTAACTATTGAAAGTGGTTAGTAGCCAACTTATTGAACAATCACCAGTATTAGGCTTAACTCACTTAATCCCTAAAATAATCCTATGAGATAGAAAATGTCCTTCTCAATTTATCAATGAGGAAGGTGATATCCTGAGAATTTAAGTACCTTACCCAAGATCACCACACTGACTGAGTGACATAAGTTAATTTGATTCCAAGCTCATCCTTGAAAAAAATCACTGTGATTTAATACTTCCCAAAGGCAGTAGGTAACCTCATTAAACTTTACTGCATATTCCAGAACATTTCTTTTCCTTGAAAAAGCATAACCCCCTGAAGTTCAAATTACCAGATAATATCACTGACATTTCTGTGTTAAAGAGGTCAACTACTGACCTCTTTGTTATCCTCCCTCATTTACTGCAGTACTAAATTATAGGATTTCCACAAATAGTCATGTTGTCATTCTGAGTGGCTTTTATATCTGTTCAAAAAGTAACTACTGAACTCATTCAATGGCCATTCTGTAGTTTTGTCATTTTTTATTGCTGCATGGCTCCCACTCTCTGGTGGCGACCTCCCCGATCTTCCTAGCTAACCTACTCTAGCAGTTAGAGCATTTCCCCGATACTATGAGCATCTCTAATCCATTAGCCCAATCTTTCTGATTCCTCACTATCTGAATCTCTAACTTTAGTACTAACTATCCCTACTACATTTTCCTAGTCAATTCACCCTTTCATTCTTCAGGATGATCATTTCGTTATTACCCTCTCCATTTAAATTTTCAACATCCACTCTTCTTTCTCTCTTCAATTCCATGATTTTGCTTCTTATTTTACTGGGGAAATAAAATCACTCCAAAGAGATTTTCTCATCTTCTCACCACCTCATCTATGAACCAGTCAGCGCAAATGCATTTATATGCATGTATTCTCACTTCCCACATGTTAAAAAAATAGATTATACATCTACTCTACTCTCATCTAGAGCCAACTCCTTCGCTTGTGCACAAGACCCTCCTCTCTCCTCTTAGCCACTACATTAAGGCCTCCGGCCCCTCCAGTCTGATTCACGGAATCTGCTTTTACTAAGTTCCACTGATTTCTATTTTACCAGTTCCAATGGTCAGCTTTTAGTCCCCATATTTTGATTCTACCTCTTTGTAGCCCTGGGCAGAGTAACCAATCCTTTGTTAAAGCACTTCACTTCCCAAACACTCCACTCTGCTAATTTTCCCCTTTTCTCAAGCCTTCCCAGTCTCCTTTTCTGGATTTTAATGTAAACCGTCATATTACGAAGAAAGGTGGAAAAATCAGAAAGTATTTCAAAAATCTTATAAATAATACATGCTCACATTTGGTTCACTGTTTAGCAAGACATTTATTTTCCAAAGGCTGAAACTAGAGATGAGCATTTTTTGCTAAAATGCCATATATGCCAAAATGTCATATGTACGAAAATGAGGGAAAGTTTCCCCATTGTTAGTATTCAATTTACACATCACTCATGAACCAATTTATATATAAATTTTCCCAAAGATTTCACTGAACTGTTGTCATACATATAATATTCTGGTTTCTGAATGTGTGGAGGAAAAACAAAATGCCATTACTCCTTAGACAACCATAGAAAATTATATCATTTCATAAACTTAACCTTCCAAGAATTTAAGTTAAAGTCTGTGGGAAATATGCAGTGTCTGTATGTGAAAAAGGCCTAGAAGAAATGCAAAAGAGATGGAGAGCGTTTATTTTAAGATACTTCCATCTTAGTTGAAAGGTATTCCTTGTTGAAAACTTCATTTAAAATACTCTGTGTTTCTGAGATCCATTACTAAAGATTCCTTTCAAATACCCAGATAAAAACCTGTGTTCCTAAGGCCGTGCCATTTCCATTTAAGAAAGTGTTTGCTAGTAAACTGGCATGTAACGTTCAAAAATTAGATTTGATTTGAACAGTGATTAACATAAAAGACATTCTTCATTTTCCCCTCATCTTCTTTGAACTTGGCGGGTTTCTCATGGGAGCTGGCCTCACACTGAAAAACCCTGGTAGGGTGGAGTGAGGTTATATCAGCAGCTTTGTTTGCAGCCCGCACACTGACACAGTGTGGCTGTGTATTAAATCCAAATTTAATAACTCGTTCCCATGACAGACTTGTGAGCCAAACCAACAGAGGAGGAGCACATATTCACGTTGTAAATAGCTTTAGGCAGATTGCTCTTGAGTAAAGCATCAAGGTCAGTTCGTCATTGCTAACTTTGTTTTCTATTTTCCAGGAAAAATTCACTGAGATACTAATTTCTTTTTAAATTACCTGAAGGGCTGTCCAACCATTGAGATCAGAATTGTAGCTGCTCAAATTATCTTCCAAGAGCTGGTACGAGGCCACAGTGTTTTCCATTTTCATTTAGAACTTAAAAATTAGAGGCAACTATTGCATCCGACTGTAATGACAGATGCATTGTCTACACTGACCTATTTGAACTGATATGACAACTGCTTGGCAACTGCAGCATTCTTTGTTTTATGCCAAGAATATCCTTTGCTCCATCCTCTCTTGTCCCCCTACAAACATCCCCATGCAGGTTCAGCGAATTAGATTAGCACCATTGTTCCAGGAACCTTTAAGCTTTACATCCATCTATAAAATTCTATTAAATAGTCTCTATAAAATAGTTTCATCCATCTAGTGAAGAGAGGGAAAGTCATTTTAGATGTGTCTGTGTATCTATGTTATGTGTCTTATACTACTGGATATATCTCTTGACATGGGAAGAAATGAGGTTCCCCTGCAGCATACCTTCTTTAAAGTATGTTATGCTTGCTCTTCCCAATCCTGAGTATTTAAAAAGGAAAAACTAATGTAAAAATTAATAGCTGTATTTATCAGTGAGAATCTATACTCAAAGCAGTTAATCTTCAATAAATGATTTTTCCTAAACAAGTTTGCTAAAAAAAATTTATATAATCTCTTTAACACTAATACATTTTATACAAGAGGGACATTTCTTTAATGTAAAGATCATATTATGTAAAAACAAACTCAATATTTTTAAAGGTTCCATTTTTTATAGCATCTGGCACTTTAAAAAAATATTTTAATGCAATTTTTAAAACTATTTTGTGAAACACTAAAATACTGTGAGAGGAGAAGAGATTCTAAGAAATTTTGCATGATTAAACAATATGGGAAAATTTTCCCATAAGTTCCCTACAGATTCACAATGCATATAAGTAAAATAAATGCTCTGATTTGATCTATAGAAAGGAAACAAATTAACTAGCGATAAAGCAATTGACTAGAGAACTTTTTCTTAGAAAACCCATTATTGAAATACGATTTGGCAAACACTCCAATAAGATAGGAATATTAGCTGTATATTTCTTTTGTTCTTTTAAAATAAATAAAAGAATAATTAATTTCTAATAACCTAGCAGTAACTTGAGAGGGCTTAAAGGAAGCTATTTCTACAAACTCCAATAATCAATTTTTTTTAATCCCAAAGTATTTTAAAAGGCCTGTAGAAGTAGATTAGTCATTAGATAACTGACTAATCCTTCCACCAGTAAACACCATCTTGTATAAAATAGAAAAAAGTTTTAAAAAGATGCTCCCAAAGATCATAATATGATTACCTCTTACTCATTTCTTTTACATACCAAATAATTTTAGTTTCTTTAACAATTCATGCATATACCAATCATTTAGTACAATGTATTGGAGATAAAGCCACTACCATGATATTTCTTAAAAATGAGATCTGCTTTCCAGGAGTCAGGAGTTTCACAAGGCATGTTATCATGTGTCTCCTAGGCTAGAATCCTACATGCTGGCAGTGACAACTTTTCTCTAACAGTCAGAACTCTCTTTGCTTGGGGCCAGTTCAAGTAGTGTTCAAGCTTCATTTGGCACATCTCATGCTGTGGTCTGAATGTCTACCCTTCAAACTTCAAGTGTTGAAACTTAATGGCCAATGTGGTGGCATTGAGAGGTGGGAGCTTTAAGGCATGATTAGTTCATGAGGACTCCTCCCTCCTGAGTGGGATTGAGGCTTTTATATCAAAGGCTTCACAGAGCATTAGGCCCTCTTGCCTTTTTGTCTTTTTGCCTTCTGCCGTGTAAGGACACGGCATACCTGTCTTACCAGACAACTGAACCTGCTGGTGCCTTGATCTTGGACTTCCCAGCCTCCAGAACTGTGAGATAAATTTCTAACTTCATCAGACTGCCTTGTGGTATTCTGTTACATCAGCACAAAATGAACTAAGACACCCTATTCCTTACATCTAGTGAAAGTGAGACCTACCACAGAACTTTATATTTTGAAGACACAGATCAGATCAAGTCTCGCACTTTATAAACTATCCCACTCTCCTCTACTTCTTCTTTTTCTTCTTCATCTTCTTTTCCTTCTTCAACTTCTTTTCCTTCTTCATCTTCTTTGCCTTCTTCTTCTTTAGCCCCAGGGAGCATTAATGGTGTTGCTCTGAAGATTCTTTCCCCTAATACCCTTGTTGGGGTATTCGTCCTCTTATAATGTCACCTCCTATGTCCATCTCATGGTGGACAGCCAATCCTAGTTTTAACACAAAAACCAAATTGCTTTATAATGTTTTTTTGTTCTTTGTGTCATTTGACTGAATTTTGGAAGAGGGTAAGAGATAAACACATATGCCCATAACCTTTTGAGCTAGAAATGTGTCTCATATAATAGCTGCTTTCATTCATTTTGGTTTTACAAATGAATGGTTTAGATACGTTTATATCCAGGAGGTTAAAATATTCACAAATACCAACACTTTGCATCTGTGGGCAATAAAACCAAAAAGTATAGTCAGATTCCTACTATGACTATTAAAAGCTAATGTATGAATCACCTCAAAAATCATAAAAATATGTAAATGTTTTACAGTGTGTAGATTTTGAACTTACAAAATACTACATGATTATCTTAACAAATCTGACTCAGAAATATATGATATATATCTCACTGTTCTTCTTTCTCTTCTGTTCCTATTTATACTAAACTACAACTGCTCGACAGCTTAGTGAGTATTACTCAAGTTTTTTTCTGTTTCTCACATCTATTCATTTATCACAGATTTTTCTGTTCAGTTTTTAAAATTGTATTCTATTCTACATATAGCTAGCTATAACATAGAACACTACAAAAAGCTTTCTATCATTTAAACCTTGTTTGTTCATGCAAAAATTTCAAGGTTGATTCACCCTGGTAGTAAATATAAGCATTCTTTATTATTTAGATTGTTGCATACCTTTTATTTTTTTGGAAAAATTCACTTTGTCTATTCATAGATGGTTAACTTATTTTCAATCATTTATTTATAATATTTCTGCAAGAAATATTCTCTTTTACCTTTGGAAGAGTATCATGGTTAGATAAAATAACAGAACTAAAATTGTTGGTTATTTGGCACACTAATTGTTGGTTATTTTGTATTTTTATACAAGTAGTTAAATTGTTTCCAAAAGAATGTACCAATGTGTTAGCTCATTCTCATGCTGCTGTGAAAGACTGCCCGTGACTGGGTAATTTGTAAAGGAAAGAGGTTTAATTGACTCACAGTTCCACATGGCTGGGGAGGCCATTCTCTGAAATCTAGACGGAGGTTCCCAAATCGCAATTCTTGATTTCTGTGCACCTGCAGGCTCAATACCACACAGAAACTCCCAGCACTTGAGGCTTGCACCCTCTGAAGCCATGACCCAAGCTGTACTTGGGCCCATTTTAGCCATGGCTAGAGTGGCTGGGACATAGGATACCAACTCCCTAGGCTGCACACAACAGAGGGGCCCTGCGGCCAGTCCAGTAAACCATTTTTCCCTCTAAGGCCTCTGGGTCTGTCATGGGAGAGTCTGCCCTGAAGGTCTCTGACATGCCCTGGAGACATTTCCCACCATTGTCTTGGTGATTAAGATTTGGCTCCTTGTTACTTATGCAAATTTCTGTAGCAGGCTTAAATTTCTCCCCAGAAAATGAGATTTTCTTTTCTATCACATCGTCAGTCTGCAAATTTTCCAAATGTTTATACTCCGCTTCCCTTTTAACTGTAAGTTCCAATTCCAAATCATATGTTGTGAATACATAAAACTGAATCCTTTTAACAAAACCCAATCACCTCTTGAATATTTGCTGCTTAGAAATTTCTTCCTCCAGATACCCTAAATCATCCCTCTCAAGTTCAAAGTTCCACAGATCTCTAGAGCAAGGGCAAAATGCTACCAGTCTCCTTGCTAAAACATAGCAAGAATTACTTTTATTCCAGTTCCCAATTAGTTCCTCATCTCCATCTGAGACCACGTCAGGATGGACTTCATTGTCCATATCACTATCAGCATTTTGGTCAAAGCCATTCAGCAAGTTTCTAGGAAGTTCCAAACTTTCCCACTTCATCCTGTCTTCTTCTGAGCCCTCCAAACTGTTTGAATCTCTGCCTGTTACCCAGTTCCAAAGTCACTTACACACTTTTGGGTATCTTTGCAGCAGTGCCCTACTACTTGGTACCAGTCTACTCTATCAGCCCATTCTCATGCTGCTATAAAGGACTGCCTGAAACTGGGTAATTTATAAAATAAAGAGGTTTAATTGACTAACAGTTCTGCATGGCTGGGGAGGTCTCAGGAAACTTACAATCATAGCAGAAGAGAAAGCAAACACATCCTTCTTCACATGATGGCAGGGAGTATAAGTGCCAAACAAAAGCAGAAAAAGGCCCTATAAAACCATCAGGTCTCTTGAGAACTTACTATCATGAGAACAGAGGCATGGGGGTAACCACCCCCATGATTCACTTACCTCCCATCACGTCCCTCCCGTGACATGTGTGAATTGTGGGAACTGCAATTCAAGACGATATTTGGGTGGGGACATAGCTAAATCACATCAAGCAACGTACACTCCCACAATTGGTGCCCATTTCTTCACATAGCCACCCACACAAGATATTACCAATCAATTTTACTGTTTGCATCAGTCAAGATAGTGGTACCTTGGCATAGAACATTACATAAATATGTAATCCCCAAATCCCAATGGTTTAACAAAATCTAAATTTTATGTATTTATCACCAAAGGTTTCTCTCCTCCTAACCTTGTCGCTAAGCCATCTGGAGCCAACATTTCTGAAATTTGCTGCAGAGGTCTGGAAGAGAGATGATGTTTAAATGTCCAGGCACAGCAGTGATGAATACTGCTTCCTCTTGCCAGGCTTGGCACCCATCACCTGCACCATCTAATTGCAAACGAATAGGGAAACATAATTTTCTTATGTGCCATGAAGGAGGGGAGCAACGGTTACGAGTGAATACTGGAAGTTACTACCTTACTCTTACTAATATAATGTGTGAAAAATGTTATCTCGTTATGGTTTTAGTTTATTTTTCTCTCTGGTGATCTTTCTACTGTGTTTTTGCTTTTAAAATTAAGTGCTTTTTAATTTTTATCATTGATTTATAGAATATCATAACGTGCTATGCATAATAACTTTTCTTTCTGTATATTGCAAATGTCTCGCAGGCTTTCTGCTGTTAATTACAATCATAACATTTTAAATAAGTGGACGTCCTTGAGAAAAGCATAAGATGCCACACAATACAGGTTGGGGTCTTTTATTTACATTAACCAAACTTTGAGGTTATGAGGCTAAAAAGACACACACTCAAAAGTGCCATATTTCAGGTGTCAAAGTGAAGACAGTCATGCTGCATCACCTCAGCCTAGTTTCTGGGTTATTTTTCTCGTCTTCACATCTGTAATTTTATTTTAACCAAAGCTCAGAATTTTTGAGAGGCTGTCCATGATGGAGGACTGTCATTTCAAGCTATAGATAGCAAACAAGAGACCCAATCAAATAAACAAGGCCTAAAAGCCTGGTGAACAAGAATAGCACGGTGTATGTTACAGTTCTGAACAAACTGGAATGGGCTGTCAACAGAATCACATTCATCACTTTAAAACATACACAAATAATACAAACACTTGTGCCCAAAATTTGACTAATTAACAAAAGGAGCAGGTAAACAGCGAGAATGTAAATTAATAAGTCAGACGCAGAGTCCAGGAAATCAATGTATAAATGTTAGTACCAAGCAGATTGCACAGATTGCAAGGGAAGGCCTACCTGTTTGTTGCCCTGGTTTTAAGCTCCCTGCTGAGAGTTCAGTACAAAGCTTGTCCATAGGCTGATATTTGATGGGTTAGGCTGACCTCTAAGCACAAGATGTCCAAAACTACCCATTTTCTCTATTTGCTTTTCCTTTTTGTAACCTTCGGAAAAATCTTTCTGTAAAGCAAGAAATAATGGTTGCCCTTCCAAACGAGCATTTCTGATCTTTTGAAAGCAAGCATGGTTGTTAGAGAAGGTTCTGAAAGGAAAATTTCTTATCACAGCTCCCACGGCAGATGCCAACACAGCAATTCTTTCCCCAGGAAATGTGTAACAAAGCATCATGCAGGTATGTCCACTCCCCTCATGCTATCTGAAACAGACATCCTATCAGAGACCACAAATGATGACAAATATAATAGGACGGTGAATGCACTTTGCACGCCACTGCAACCGTGGCTGTGTTATCATCACTTCTGCCGTAAAACACATTTCTGCAGACTCTAAATCACATTAGCCATAAGCTGTGTTCCAGGCTGGAAGTTGGACTACAGAGCCATAACTGAAAGCAACATTGTTAAGCTGAATGTCAACAGAATTGAGGTTACACAGTTGAAATTCAGCAGGATTTAGGATTAAGGTAATAATTTGATTCCATAAGAGTTTTCTATTTTTAAACTATGTTTTTCAAGGCATGAATCCAGGACATGGAATTTATAATCTCTGCCCTATTTAATGCATTGTCCCTCATACTGCCTGTTGCCAAAACTGTCCTGACATAAGGAGGAGAACCTAAATATAAACGATTGAATCAAAACATTACTGAAATGACCACCATATCAAAATGTAATTTAAAATAAGGTATTTCCCACAAATTCAAGTTCTCTTCTCCCGTAACATTCCAAGCCCATAGTTAGTTTTGAAGGATGATTTTTTTATCCCTGCACATACCAGTGCCTCATAAGTATAAACCGAGTGGCCTGGGAGTTTCTGAGAACAGATGTATGGTCCAGAAGGAGGCAAGGAAGGTCTTTGAGATGCAGCCCCTGTCATTTCCCACCCTACCACATCATCACACCACTGTAGTGAGCTATAAGTACCAAATTGCATTACCTGCTTGTGTTAGACTCTACTAGGGTCACAGATTCTATTTACTTCAGGAGTCATCAAGGTGACATTCCTAAGTGCAAAGGAGCAGATTAAATACAACGGGAGTGCTTAGGTGTAAGATAAACTATACCGCAACATGCCTGTGCTGACTAAAGACATTCACATTTTTAAAGAAATTAATTAGAGTTGTCGGTTAACATTAACCAAATGCACATACATGTTTCTGAATCGATTCTGTTAAAATGAGCACTTCTCCAAGGTGATGCTAAGTTATAATGTGCCGGTCCATCCGCCAAGGCTAAAGCAGTATCTAATATTAAGAGTTTTGTGACTACCGTTTTCATAGTTGAACTGAAGGAATGCTCTTAAAAGAGTTGTGATCAGACAGACATTCAAGCTCCCATCTTATTTCCTTCAATGACTCTGAAGGCAGATGGGGGCAATGGGCAGATGTAAAGAGCCATCAGACAAGCAGAACACATAGACAACGCCACGCCATTGAAGAAGAAAAGCAGACCATGAGAAAAACTGTACCCCTCCCTCTAAGCTGTCAGAATTTTCCCTAGGGTCCGCTCCTGGGGGTATCTCTTCCTTTATCAGTGCCCTGCAATTGCTCTATCAAGAATATCAATGGACATTTGTATTTTAAATGAATAACTTCTTAATCCAAAATAAATGTGCTACTAATGGAATTTCAACAAGTGATTTAGGGGTGTGAGAAGTGGAAAATACTACCAGGATTATTAAAATCATGCTATTGAGATGAACTACTACATAAACTATGTGTAAACGGAGATATGGTCAGGCCTGGTCGCTCACACCTGTAATCCCAGCATTTTGAGAGGCTGAAGCAGGCCGATCACTTGAGCCCTGGAGTTCGAGACTGGCTTGGGTGATAAAGTGAGGCCCTTTCTCTACAAAACATTTTCAAAATTCAAAAGTTTAAAAAATTAGCCAGCCATGCTGGTGGATGCCTGTGGTTCCAGCTACTCCGGGTGCTGAGGTGGGAGGCTCACTTAAGCCCAGGAGGTCCAGGCTGCAGAAAGCTGTGATAGCGTCACTGCACTCCAGCCTGGGCAACAGAGTGAGACCCTGTCTCAAAAAAATAAAACATACATAAAATACTTAGAATAACAGAAGTATTCCTAGAATTCTGTTGGAATACAGTCAGAAAATAATGTAGAGGCTATTAGTCCTATCGTATTCTTTTACAGATAGAATGACTGAGACCCAAAAGAGTGATGTTCTATGCACAAGATAGTTTTATGATAATTATCACCCTTTTAGACCTCTATAACAGAACCCGAGCTGGAAATCAAGTAGTTGGATTCCTAATCCAATCCTGGTTCCTTCTACCACAGCATATGTTCTCCTTGTCAAAGCCTATCTATCTCAGTAGATTGTTTCATTTCCACCATAACAGATAGACTGGGAAGAAAAAAAAGCCAAAGAGAAAGGAAAGATCACCCTCCTCATGTAGCTTTCGCGTGGGCGCGGGGAGCGGGGGCGGGGAGCAGG
>NW_012108808.1:1359058-1452486 GCF_000951045.1 Mandrillus leucophaeus | reverse complement strand
GGGAGGTCGGTGGCACCAGGGTAGGGTAGAGAAATTTTCCTGTGCTGTTGTGGAGTATAAAACAAAGTTTGAATGAGTCAGGATATAGCAAGTCCGTAATAAATTTTGCACTCCTAAAAAGAACAAATCCAGCAATTCAAACAGAGGGAAAAAAACTATAAATTGCAGAAAATCTACCTTCTTTATCAAAATTACAAACTGAGCTATATGATTCACTCAAGTTAGCGTTTTCAAAAATTCACAAAAATCCACACTGGTAGAAGTATTAAGAGTAGGTTAAAAAAAAGTAGTAATTGAGAGGTTGATAGCTTTTGTACAGAGGGAGCAAAATTCTCTACATTTCCACTAGAACACTTAGTTTTTATAAAGATCTTTTATTTAACATAAATGCTAGCAACTATTTTCCTCATTTTGAAAATGTTTTTATACTTTTGCTTACACTCTGTGTTTTCTATCCTGCCTGGGATGTGATTGTGAAATACACAGATGCTCCTCAACTTACAGTGAGGTTATGTCCAGATAAACCCATCATAAACTAAAAATAGAGTTGAAAATGCACTTAGCATACTTAACCTACCAACATCATAACTTAGCCGAGCCTGCCTGAAATATTTTCAGAACACTTACAATAGCCCACAGCTGGGCAAAATCATCTAATAAAAAGCCTGTTTTACACTAAAGTGTTGAATGTTTCATGCAATTTACTGAATATTATACTGGCAGTGAAAACCAGAATGGCTGCATGGGTACTTAGAGTAGGGTTCTTACTAAATGCTTGTAACTTTCATAACATTGTAAGTCTGAAAAATTGTAACTCAAATCCTTGTGAGTTGGGGACCATCTGTATATATAAATACATAGTCAATATTTGGTCTTCATGGGCCCTGCATCAGCAGATTCAACCTGGATCAAAAATATTTGGGAATCTTGGGGTATCCTTAAGTTAAAACAAACAAAAAAGCGAAGCAAATTTGGAAAAATAAATAAATAGCAATACAACAATAATAATACAAATTTTTAAAATACAGTATAACAACTATTTACATACGTTTACATTGTATTGGGTGTTATAAGTAATCTAGAGATGATTTAAAGTGTAATGGAGGACGTTTATAGGTTTTATGCAAATGCTACACCATTTTATGTAAAGGGGCATGAGCATTCTCAGATTTTGGTATCCACGGGGGTCCTGAAACCAATCCACCAAGGATACCAATGGATGACTGTACATATATGTAAAATCTCCTCTTGAAAATATTTTCATTTAATTGCTTGATTTCCTGCCTATACCAAAAGCAGCCCACAGGACACTGGCATTAAAAACCCAGCTCCACGTCATCAAGTTGAGTTTCTTACCCGTTTAAATAGCGGAGAACAGACTGAGATCATTTCAGCCTCAAGACAAGCTCTAATCACTTCCTTTGCCAGATAAAACTGTGTGGTTGAGGTGAGTACCACAGATATTCTGGGGAAAACACTAGAGGAGCAAGCTACTGGGTGATTCAATTAGTCTTTCTTTATCTCCTACAAGGAGCTGAGATGACAGGTTTGTGTCAGGATCTGTAGGAATCTCCAGGTGAAGAGCCCTTTGGCATCGCCCTTCCCAGGCACAACTTCTATCTCTTGGATCCTGTTCTGCCTCCACACAAGATGTGTGCATTGGGCTGGAGATGCCTCCAGATCTCACCTTGGACAGGAACTTCCACCTAGGCAATGAACTGAATGTTTCTGTGTCCCTCCAAAAGTACTGTATTGAATCCCCATTCACAGTGTGATGGTATTGGGCGGTGGGGTCTGTGGGAGGTAATTAGGACATGAGGATGTAGTCCTCGTGAATATGATTAGCACTCTTATGAAAAGAAGCTACAGAGTTAATTTGTTCGCTTTCCATCCTGGGAGAATACAATGAGAAGTCGCCTATCTGCAACCCTGAAGAGGTTCATCAGAACCCAACCATGCTGGCAACCTCGGCTCAGACTTCCAGCCCCAGAACTATGAGAAATAATTGTGTGTATTTTATAAGTCTCCCAGTCTATGGTAATTTGTTAGAGCAGCTTGAGCTAAGACAACCCTTATTGCTCCATGGCCTTCTGAGCAGCTTTTGCTCATTTCTCAGGAGTCACTGACTCCCGCTTTCAGTTGCTGTTCACATGGGACCCAGTTCCTCTTCCGCCTTCAAAGTTCTCATTTGAATATTGGCTACTGCCACCAAGATCTGCACCTGCACCTGTGATAGTGGCCTTCCTACTTATAGGGACTTGGGAAGAATGGGAGTTGTTCTGTTCCCTCTCTTCTAGGGCATCCCCTGTCTCCATGGCCAGGAATGGGTCCAAAGTTCCTATTCTATTTGCAGAAACACACTTCACCTTCCGCATTAGCTAAGTTGGTTGCTCTATTCTCCCTGTGGATAAATATTTATTGAATGCTTTTATGTGTCAATCATTGCTTAGTCTGGAAACATAATTGTCTCTTCCCTCAAGGAGTTCATTGTCTCAGAAGGAACTCCTCCTATCTTCCCAAGACTGAGAATTTTAACAACTTCCTGTCCTTCATCTAACATTTAGTTTATCATCAAGTTGTTCTAATTCTATCACTTTCTAACCTATATCCCCTAAACTGGAGAAGCCATTCATTTTCTCAGTCTGTAAGTCACTTACTGAAACAATATTTCCCACCTTAGAGAAATTGCCTAGCTTATTCTCCATTAGGAACAACTCTGTGGCGGGGGAAAAAAGCAACCCACCTCACTATTCCAATAAAACTGGAACAGGGTTAAACAGTGATAAAGCTTATACTAATAATAAAGCTTATACTAATAAAATTTTCATGCCTGGGAATTTGGCAAGCAGAGAAAGCTAATCCAAGGAGAGACTCAGAGAGAAGATGAGAGCATACAAAAAGACACAGGTAACCATGCAGAGACATTCAAGCAGAGTGACGGTTTCCTACACCTTGCAAGCATGTAAGTTCTGAAAGATCAAGCTACTTTTTATAAGAATTCTCTTAGAGTTCCACTAATCATTTTTCCTGCCACCGAATGACTTTCATTTAAAATACTTAATTTCCATGCTCAAAATCACCACCAATCATAGGCAACCTTCATGTCTTACTGGGTGTACTGTAACAGAACTCTTAGTAGTTTCAGGTTTAATATATTCCCTTTCTTAATTTTAAAATATTTCATTCACAAATACAGATCATATATATTTAAAGAATACAATGCGATGGCCTGATATAGATTGTGTAATGATTATTATAGTAAAATTAACACAGCCAGCACCACCCACACTGTACATCAGATCCCCAAACTTATAAGTTATAAGTGTTATAAGTTATTGTGTTCATCTTATAACTGAAATTTTGTACCCTTTCATCAGCATCTCCCAATTTTCCCCACTTCTCAGTCCCTGGCAACCACCATTCTATTCCGTTTCCATAAGTTCAACTTCTCCAGATTCCAGCAATAAGTGATATCATACAGCATGTGTCTCTCTGTGTCTGGGTTATTTGTCTTAGCATAATTTCTAATACATTCTTAACATGGACTACAGCGCTACCAGCTAAAATAGATACCTTTCATGGCATACTTTGCTGCAACCTTTAAAATGTCCCCACTGTCTACAAAATGATGTCTGCATACCTTAGCATAGCATTCCAGGACGTGTATAATCTGCACTCTCCGTAGCTAGGCTGTCTTTTCCACACACACACACACACACACACACAGAGAGAGAGAGAGAGAGAGAGAGAGAAACATTTCTCAGTGGTATACTGAGCATTCTCCTGAACCCACATTAATCGATGCATACTCTTCTTTCCTCATATTTTGTCTTCTCTGAACTCTCTTCTCTCCACAGGCAATCGCCTAAGTCTATTCATCCTTCACAGTCTAACCCAACTGGCATTTTCTTGATGAAGACTTCCACAATTAACATTTCTGTACCATTCTTCGTGCCTCCATAAGACTAGAAATTGATATTTCAATTTCACAACGTCCAATAAAGTTTAATCAACCCTGCAAAACTCAGTGAAATTATTATATTTATAATCATACAGTGTCCAATCACAAAGTTAGCATTCAAGCAAGATCAGATTTCAATATGTTTGCCCTTCTCACTACAATAATTTTCTCGTTATTATAAAGTTTTTCTTTGTTGGGTCAATAATTCTCACATTATGACTTGAATAATTTATTTGTATATACAGATAGACTAAAGAGATGGTTGATTGTTGTAACAGGCTTGCAAAGAAAGCTTTATTGTTCAAAAGTCATTTCTTTTTCAATATTCATTTTTAACCCTAAGAAGAGAACATTAATTTTAGGATCGAAACACATAGTAACATAAGTTTTTGTTAATATAATCCAATTGCCTTTGACACTAAATGCAAATATTTTCTTAGAAAAACTTCTAGTTTATGGCTTAATATTTTACTCAAAACCATAAAAAATATAAAATTTCAAGCCTAAAGTAATCCCATTAAATGCTATAATTATTTAATTCAACTCCATATCAAATTTTACATTATTCAAAGGCAGTCTTTTTAAAGAATTAAGCAAACTGATGGAATTATATACTGGGTAAACCTGGACATAAAATTGGTTCAGAAAAATGTAGGTATTAATTCCCTATGACTTGCCTTTGAAATTTGAAGCCAGTTGTATGGTTCTAAGTCAGGAAAACTGATGAGAAAATGTTTATTTGAAGCTTTTTTAAATGACAAAATTGGGTGTAAAGAGAGTATCATGTGCTAAAGTGTCTTATATCCTGTGATATTTAATCTTCAAATTTTCATTTATCCTAATATGAAATTCAGAATTTGCATTGATGAACTTTTCTTAAAGTATGTTCTGAAGAACAGTCATAAGTAAATGTAAAATCGTTACTTAATATAACTCTCTCTTGAAGACTTAGAATATAGAAATTATAATAAGCTGTGTGGATCATTACAATGTAGTAAACTATTTACTCTTACATAATTTGTCATTAACTAACCTCTTTTGAACACAGGAACTATTATTTTATGATACTGTAAACACATAATGGTGCGAGTTTCCCTTTGGGAATTTCTGTCTTGTGTGGAGGGCATCTCTGTGACTTTTCTGAGGCCATGTGATAAAGCACAGAAGATCACCCTGTGGAAGCTTTTCAACTTTCCACATTAGAGGGTGCCCCAAATGGAAGGCATAGAATTCCTGAAGGAGGACCCACCTGGTCCTCTCTGAAGAGGTCTTCAGTGAATAAGTGGGCTAGAGGGAAGCAGAACAAGAGCAAGGTCCCAAGAAAACCGTACATGTCACTGACCAGGAGATCACTATTTCTACAGGGCTACTAGGATCCAACTGGAGCAATTGGAAGCAGAGTGAGGACATGGACACCTGTCAATGACTGGCATAACCTCCACACCCACCTATATACTTTCATTCTCAAAAGCCTGAACCCAAATGTGGGAAGCGTAGAAGAGATGACACAGAGGCACACAGGGAGGCCTCTCTTTCAAACCATAGGTGACAAATTGATCCATTGGTTGATGGATGTGAGAAACAAAAATTCAAAATCATCTGAGATTAAATTTGTAATTTGGGTATTTTAAAACAAAGTTATCCAAAAATTTTAAAATTTTTTCTCATGTTGTCTTTATGAATTGAAAGAGATTTTGCATAGTATAATGGGACTCACTAATTAGAAAAAAAAAAGAGAAATTTTATATTTGTATCACTGATTTGAGAATCCTTATGAAAAAAATCTATGACTTTCTCACTGCTCCTTAAACGAAGATATTGTAAGTCCTTTATATTTTATCTCAGCATGAAGCAGACAGTAGATGCTCAAACTGTGAAAGTTGAATGAATGAGTAACTGCAGAGATACTAGTAAAGCAGTGTAAAACCCAGACTCTCCATATCTAAAAGCACTCATATTCAAACAATTCTCCTCTGTATGCGTACTTCTAATATTTCTTCAGGCTTAAGAATGATATGTGTATATTACAGAAAGAGAAAATCTTGGTTATGGTTTTAAAGATGGATCTAAATGAATTTCCAACATGACTGGATAGAAGATACGTAGGAACAGTTTTTTAATCATAATTTTTCTTGTAGCCAGAGCTACAGATTTTTACAGTTTTTCAGTATGACAATATCCACATAACTGAGCAATATATTTTCCATCTATTAAGTTTTCAAATACACGCATAACTCAGCTGTGCTTTGGGAAGAGGCAAACATAAACATAGATATATCTGTGATGGTAAATGGTGAGACTTTAAACAAATGAAAAGAAAGGATGATGAGAGAAGTGAATTTCATGTGAAAGCCACAAGTGTTACTAGATGTTTGCCTTAAAATATATGTTCTATTCGGTAATGCATTACTTTTTACTTGAGTAGTCACTTTTTAGAGGTGGGGCAGGTTGCACCTGAAGTCTTATCTGGAGAAATAAGAAATGATCTTATTAACATACTACAACATAGATATAGAAAGAGAAGTTTTCATGGAAAAGACTTCTAATAATCTTAGAAAAACTAAAGCTATAGGAAAAGGTCCTCATGAAGGATCATGTCTAGTAGCTTGATATTTACTCTGCAGAAAATGGAGATCAATTACTAAAAGAGTTTAATGGTCAGATTTTTGTTTCAGATTAGCCCCTTTTAAAAAAATTAATAAGTTGAGGGTACATGTGAAGGTTTGTTACATAGGTAAAAACATGTCATGGGGGTTTGTTGTACATATTATTTCATCATCCAGGTATTAAGCCCAGTACCCAATAATTATATTTTCTGCTCCTCTCCCTCCTCCCAGCTTCCCTACTCAAGTAGACCTCAGTGTCTTTGTCTGTTGTTTACTCCTTCATGTTAATAAGTTCTTATCATTCAGCTCTCACTTATAAGTGAGAACATCTGACATTTGGTTTACCGTTCCTGCATTAGTTTGCTAATGATAATAGCCTCCAGCTCCATCCATGTTCCCACAAAAAAACATGATCTAGTTCTTTTTATGGCTGCCTAGTATTCCACGGTGTATACGTACCACATTTTCTTTATCCAGTCTGTCATTGATGGGCATTTAGGCTAATTCCATGTCTTTGCTATCCTGAATAGTGCTTCAGTGAACATTCGCATGCATGTGTCTTTATGGTAGAATGATTTATGTTCCTCTGGGTATATATCCAGTAATAGGGTTGCTGGGTTGAATGGTAGTTCTACTTTTAGCTTTGTGAGGACTCATCAGAGTATAGATTAACCCCTTCAGCAGCTCTGAGGGGAGTGAAGTCTAGAATCTCAATGCAGGGAGACTTTGCAATAATGCAGACGAAGGATGATGAGAGTCTACACCAGAGTTCTTTTAGCAGGAATACAAAATTAGGGACTGATTCAAAAACTGTTTATGGAATTAAATAAGCAGTACACAGTAATTTGATTAAACATTAAATGTAAGAATAGGATACGAAGCAAAGAGAATGCTTAGGTTTGTAGCTTTGGTGACTGGATGAAGGTGAATGGGATTAAGTGTGTTGGAGCACAGAGGAAACATGGGGTTCAGGAAGAAGATGATAATCATGTATCTTTGAGTGAAAAAAATTGACAGCTTTTACGGGACACAAGGCATCATTTAAAACCTGAAGACATAATTTCTGTAACTTGACAATTGTGTGCCTTCAAATTAAAGTACGTTTCAATGATAGTACAAATTAGTTCTATGTTCCTCAGCTGTTCAGAGAAAATGAAATGAAGGAGTTCAACAAATCACTCACACTGATTCAAAGTAGCTCTGAAATTCAATGATAATATAAACAACTAATCTGTTTTTGTTTTTCCATTGGCAATTTTAGTGGATGCTGGCATGATATATAGATAGAGCTAGAGAGACAGAGAGAGAGCACGCCAAAATCTCCAGTAAATATAATTGCTTGTTCTGCTTTTCAGTCAATGTCAGGTGTTAGAACTAGCTTTGAGTATAACAGATGTTATAACTTCAGGTTTTCATGGGTTAAAAGACTAATGACTAAATGACTGTTAGTATATCAAGAAAGCTAGTAGGGAGCTGTAAATCCAATTTATATATCAACACTTTCTCCAGCGACGACCTGGTGGCCCCAAGCCCTCAGGAGCTCTGATAGCATGAGAATGAATTGGGAGGTGGTAGCAAACCCAAGCAGGAGATAGGGAAAATAATCTGAATACTGCCCCTGGTAACCAATAATTTTAACACATAATTGTAACAGTTTCCTAACTCACTTAACTTTGAAGCACTTGAGAACATCTTGTTTCTTCTAATAGGAACAGATGAGTGTATCATAGAGGATCACAGTCTAAACACTTCACACAGTGGCCTCCTTATTCCCTCATTCCCACGTGGTTTGCACATTT
The DNA here is from genome assembly GCF_000951045.1 of Mandrillus leucophaeus. Taxonomy (NCBI): domain Eukaryota; kingdom Metazoa; phylum Chordata; class Mammalia; order Primates; family Cercopithecidae; genus Mandrillus; species Mandrillus leucophaeus. Next base: position 1,444,120 of record NW_012108808.1, on the reverse strand, counting down.
TTTTGCTATTTGTTAATATATTTTATAAAATGTCCAAAAGAAAACACCACCAAATATTGAGTTGCCTCAGGGAAAGGTCATTCATTCTACCTGCTTCTTAATATCACAAAGCCTCTAGGCTCCATTCCCTGTGCTCTTCAGAATAAACAAATGTTCCATTACTGTCTGCTGAAAACATGCTTGGATAACTTTTTAGGTTATTTTTTCAATTCATTTGAATTCAAACCTGCAAAGTTACATCAACCAATAGTGCTTAAATATATACCTTTTTCTTCTTTATGAATAAAACCAATGTACTTCAAAGCTGTCTATTCAAATCAAGTTTAACAGATTAGTAATTCTTAGAAATTCACTTTTGTGACTTTTAATATGTTCTCAAAAATACATCAGCCTATCTTTAAGTTATTGTTTTTGAATCTCATCCTATTTTTTAGAATAGCACAGAGTGTTTTAGAGTGGTTTTTTTTTTTCCAAACTAATATGACTTTAACTGCCTCTTTCCCAGAGCATAAGCTACCTGATGTCCTCGTGAGGAAGACCTGCTTATCATACTCACAAATTTCTATTTCTTGGGGAAGATTCTGCTATCAAACACAACTTCCAAAAATGAGATTTCAGTGAGGTATGTTGACGAGGTGGTACTCTGTATTCACCCATTGTGCTTGTAACTGTCAGTTCTCACCAAAAACCCAAATATGTAGTTTTGATTATTTGCTTGTCTATGGTCCATTAAGTATTGTTTCATTTTTGTGTTTTGGATGTTTGGTTTTGAGTTTGTTTTGTTTTGCCTCAGCTACAGAAGGAAAGAAAAATCATTGTAAGGCCCAGGCAGCAGAATTGGCTGTTCATTGGTTTTCTGAATTGCCACAGTCTTCTTCCCAATTCATTCCATGTACTTAACTCAGAGCTTGCAATTGCTTGTCTTCCTTCTGGCTCTTACTCCTGCTCATGGGGTAACAAGACTTTGTTAGCCAAAATGGCAAGAATACTTAGCAAGATGCTTTCCTCTCCATCTGCCAGGTGTTTCTGGCTTTCATTACCTGTATTATCCTCTATCAAACTTGTTTAAAATATTCAATGAACAACATAGCATCATTATCCAGTACTTATGTCCTTGTTTTAGAAAAATGCACACCTACAAGTAACTTAGTCTGCATATTGAATCTAGAAGCACCAGAAAAAAATATGTGTCATAAGGTGTCCCACATTATATTACTTCCAAGGATCCTAGTTATGTAATTGCTGGAAATAGCACCTGGAAAGATGGACTGATCCATGCATCCACCAAGGATCTTGAAAATATCGAATAGGAGCAGGAGCCAAGATGGCCAAGTAGAAGCAGCTCTGCTGAGATCCGGCCACTGCACTCCAGCCTGGGCGACAGAGCGAGACTCCGTCTCCAAAAAAAAATAAATAAATAAAAAAAATAAATAAATAAATAAAAAAAGAAGCAGCTCTGGGCTGAGTGCAGTGGCTGGCTCATGCCTGTAATTCCAGCACCTTGGGAGGCCGAGGCAGGCATTTCACGAGGTCAGGAGATCGAGACCATCCTGGCTAACACGGTGAAACCCCGTCTCTACTAAAAATACAAAAAATTAGCTGGTCGTGGTGGTACATGCCTGTAGTCCCAGCTACTCGGGAGGCTGAGGCAGGAGAACTGCTTCAAGCCGGGAGCTGGAGGTTGCAGGGAGCCGGGATTGTGCCACTGCACTCCAGCCTGGGCTACAGAGTGAGACTCCAGGAAAAAAAAAAAAAAAAAAAAAAAGGGAAAAAAAAGCAGCTCAGGTCTGTGGCTGCCACAGAGAAGAATGAAAACAACTAGTGAATCCTCCACCTTCAGCTAAGGTATCCAGGTTCTCTGATTGGAACTTACTAGGCATTTGGCGTCACCAATGCAAAGCAAAGCAAAGCAGGGTGGAGCAATGACCCAGGAACCGCATGGGATAAGGGGAACTCCCACACCCAGCCAAGCAGCCAAGGGAGGTGGGGAGTGACTGTGCTATCCCACCCAGGAAACCATGCTTTTTCCACAGATCTGTGCACCCTGTAGATCAAGGATCCCCTCGTGAGCCCATGCCACCAGGGCCTTGGATCCCAAGCAGGGAGCTGTGCAACCCCCTTGAGTTCTGCGAGCAGCAACAGACTGGACACTGCCTAAGACAACTGAGTTCCTGGGACAGGGGCAGCCACCATCACTGCAACTCCAGTCAGTCATTTTCCCCTGCTGTTGTCAGGGAGACTGGGCTGTTTGGTCCAACAGGAATTCCCCACAGCACAGCACAGCGGCTGTAGCAGATAATGGGCACACTGCTTTTTTAGGCATTACCTGGATCCATCCCTCCTCACTGGGCGATGCCTTGCTGCAGGAATTGCAGCAAATCCAGCCAAGAGTTTATGGACAGAACTCTTATATCCCTGGGAAGGAGCCACTGGGGAGAGGGGCAGCCATGGTCTGACGTTCAGAGGACCTAGTCTTTCCTGCCACTGTCTCTGAAGAGTCCAGGAAGTCCGGACAAGCGTGATTCCCCCCAGCGCAGCACTCCAGCTCCACCAAGGAGCAGCCAGGCTGTTTCTTTAAGTGGGCCCGATCTCACGCTGCCTGAGTGAAACCTCCTAACGGGTTGCCAGGCACTACATACAGTAGCGTTATGGCGAGCATCAGCTCCATGGCTCTCTGGGATGGAGCTCCCAGAGAAGGAGGAGCAGGCAGCCATCTTTGTTGTTCTGCAGCCTCCCCTGGTGATACCTTCAGGTGCAGGAGGGACCCAGGTGAATCGGGTCTGGAGTGGTCTCCCAGTAAACTGCAGCAGCCTTACAGAAGAAGGGCCTGACTGTTAAAAGAAAAACAAACAGTAATAAACAACAACAACAGCAACATCAACAAAACCCACAAAAACCCCATCCTAAGGTTACCAGCCTCAAAGATCGAAGGTTGAAAAACCCACAAAGATGAGAAAGAACCAATGCAAAAATGCTGAAAATTCAAAAAGTCAGAGTGCCTCTTCTCCTCCAAATGATTGCAACACCTCTCCAGCCAGGGCACAGAACTGTGCAGAGGCTGAGATGGATAAATTGTTAGAAGTAGGCTTCAGAAAATAATGAACTTTGCTGAGCTAAAGGAGTATGTTCTAATCCAATGCAAAAAGGCTAAGAACAATGATAAAACAATACAGGAGCTGTTAACCAGAATAACCAGTTTAGAGAGGAACATAAATGATCTGATGGAGCTGAAAAACACAATATGAGAACTTCACAACACAACCACAAGTTTCAATAGCTGAATAGACCAAAAGGAGGAAAGGATCTCAGAGATTGAAGACTATCTTGCTGAAATAAGATGGGCAGACAAGGTTATAGAAAACAGAAAGAAAATGAATGAACAAAACTTCCAAAAACTATGGGATTATGTAAAAAGACCAAACCAACGACTGATTGGGGTACCTGGAAGAGACAGGGAGAATGGAAACGAGTTGGAAAACATACTTCACCATACCATCCAAAATAAATTCCCCAACCTAGCAAGACTGGCTAACATTCAAGGAAATCAAAAGAACCCCAGGAAGATACCCCACGAAAAGATGAACCCCAAGACACATAATCGTCAGATTCTCCAAGGTAGAAATGAAGGAAAAAATGTTAAGGGCAGCCAGAGAGAAAGGCCAGGTCACCTAAAAGGGAAGCACATTAGACTAACAGTGGACTTCTCAGAGGAAATCCTACAAACCAGAAGAGATTGGAGGTCAATATTCAACATTTTTAAAGAAAAGAATTTCCAACTGAGAATTTCATATCTGGCTAAACTAATCTTCATAAGTGAAGGAGAAGTTAAATCCTTTTCAGACAAGAAAATGCTGAGGGAATTCATTACCACGAGTCTTGTCTTGCAAAAGCTCCTGAAGAAAGTACTAAATATGGAAAGAAAAAAACTGTTACTAGTCACTACAAAACCACACTGAAGTACACAGATCAATGACACTATGAAGCAACTGCATTAACAAGTCTGAAAAATAACCAGCCAGCATCGTGATTACGGTACCAAAGTCATGCATAACAATATTAACCTTAAATGTAAATGAGCTAAGTGCCCCAATGCAAAAACACAGAATGGCAAGCTGAATAAACAGACAAGACCCATCGGTGTGCTTTACTCAAGAGACTCATCTCATGTGCAAAGACACACATAGGTTCAAAATAAGGGATGATGGAAGATTTACTAAGCAAATGAAAAGCAGGAGTTGCAATCCTAGTTTCTGGCAAAACAAACTTGAAACCAACAAAGATTTTTTAAAAAGGCAAAGAAGGACATTACATAATGGTAAAGGGTTCTATTCAGCAAGAAGAGCTAACTATCCTAAATATATATGCACCCAATAGAGGAGCACCCAGTTTCATAAAACAAGCTCTTAGAACAATAGTGGGAGACTTAAAATCCCACTGTCAATATTAGACAGATCATCGACACAAAAAATTAACAAAGATATTAAGGAAGTGAACTCAGCTCTCTATCAAGTGGACCTGATAGATAACTACAGAATTCACCATCCAAAGACAACAGCATGTACTTTCTTCTCAGCACCATATGACACTTACTCTAAAATTGATGACAAAATCAGAAGTAAAACATTCCTCAGCAAATGCAGAGGAGCTGAAATCATGACAAACAGTCTCTCAGACTACAGCACAATCAAATCAGAACTCAAGATTAAGAAATTCACTCAAAACCACAAAACTGCATGGAAATTGAACAACCTACTTCTAAATGACTCCTAGGTAAATAATGAAATGAAGGCATAAATCAAGAATTTCTTTGAAACTAATGAGAACAAAGAGACAACACACCAGAATCTCTGGGATGCAGCTAAAGCAGTATTAAGGGAGAAACTTATAGCACTAAGTGCCCACATCCAAAAGCTGGAAAGATCTTAAATTGACATCCTAACATCACAACTAAAAGAATGAAAGAACCAGGAACAAACACACCGCAAAGCTAGCAGAAGGCAAGAAACAACCAAGATCAGAGAAGAACTGAACAAGATAGGAACTCAAAAAACCTTTCAAAACATAAAAGAATCCAGGAGTGGTTTTTTTGAAAAAATTAACAAAAGAGAGCAACCACTAGCTAGACTAATAAAGAAGAAAATAGAGAAAAATCAGATAGACACAATAAAAAATGATAAAGGGGATATCACCACTGGCCTCACAGAAATACAAAGAACCGCCAGAGAATGCTATAAACAACTCTCTGCAAATAAACTAGAAAATCAAGAAGAAATGGGTAAATTCCTGGACACTTATACCCTCACAAGACTGAATCAGTAAGAAATTGAATCAGTCCCTGAATAGACCAATAACAAGTTCTGAAATTCAGGCAGTAATAAATAACCTACCAACCAAAAAAAATAAAAGCCCAGGACTAGACAGATCTACAGCTGATTTCTACCACAGGTACAAAGAAAAGCTGTTACCATTTCTTCTGAAATTATTCTGTACAACTGAAAAGGAGGGACTCCTCCTTAACATATTGTATGACGTGAGCATTAACCTGATACTGAAACCTGGCAGAGATATAACAAAAAAGGAAAACTTCAGGCCAATATCTCTGCAAAAATTCTCAATAAAATACTGGCAAACCAATCAGGCAGGACATAAAAAAAGCTTACCTGCCACAACCAAGTTGGCTTCATCCCTGGGATTCAAGGCTAGTTAAACATATGCAAATCAATAAACATAATCACATAAACAGAAATAAAGACAAAAAACACGTGATCATCTCAATAGATGCAGAAAAGGTCTTTGATAAAATTCAACATTCCTTCATGTTAAAAACTATCAATAAACTAGATATTAATATCTTAAAATAATAAGAGCCATTTATCTAGATCCTATTTCTAGAAAACCCTACTGTCTCAGCCCAAAAGCTTCTTAAACTGATAAGCAACTTCAGCAAAGTCTCAGGATACAAAGTCAGTGTGCAAAAGTCATAAGCATTCCTATACACCGACAACAGACAGCAGAGAGCAAAATCATGAATGAACTCCCATTCACAATTGCTACAATGAGGACAAAATACCTGGCAATACAGCTAAGAAGGGAAGAGAAGGAATTCTTCAAGGAGAACTACAAATCACTGCTCAAGGAAATCAGAGAGGACACAAACAAATGGAAAAACATTCCATGCTCATAGATATGAAGAACCAATACCATGAAAATGGCAATACTGCCCAAAGCAATTTATAGATTCAATGTTATTCGCATTAAACTACCATTGGCATTCTTCACAGAATTAGAAAAAAATATTTTATAATTGATATGGAACCAAAAATCAGCCCACATAGCCAAGACAATCCTAAGCAAAAAGAACAAAGATGGAGACATCACATTACCCAACTTCAAACTATACTACAAGGCTATAGTAACCAAAACAGCATGGTCCTGATACAAAAACAGATACATAGAACAATGAAACAGAGTAGAGAATTCAGAAATAAGACTGCACATCTATACAACCATCTGATCTTTGACAAACCTGACAAAAACAAGCAATGAGGAAAGGATTCCCTATTTAATAAATGGGGTGCTGGGAAAATTGGATTGCTATATGAAGAAAATTGAAGTTAGACCCCTTCCTTACACCGTATACAAAAATTAACTCAAGATGGATTAAAGACTTAAATGTAAAACCCAAGAAGAAAATCTACGCAATACCATTGAAGACATAGGCATGGCCAAAGATGTCATGACAAAATGACAAAAGCAATTGCAACAAAAGCAAAAATTGGCAAATGGGAACTAATTAAACTAGAGTTTCTGCACAGCAAAAGAAATTATCATCAGAGTGATCAAACAACCTATAGAATGGGAGAAAATTTTTGCAACCTATCCATTTGACAAAGGTCTAATATGCAGAATCTATAAGGAATTTAAATTTGTAAGATAAAACAAACACCACCATTAAAACTGGGCAAAGGACACAAACAGACACTTTACAAAAGAAGACATTCATGTGGCCAACAGACGTGAAAAAAGCTCAACATCACTGATCATCAGAAAAATGTAAATCAAAACCACAATGAAATACCATCTCATGCCAGTCAGAATGGCAAAAATCAAGAAACAACAGATGCTGGTGAGGCTACAGACAGATAGGAATGCTTTTGCACTGTTGATGGGAATGTAAATTAGTTCAAACATTGTCAAAGACAGTGTGGCAATTCCTCAGAGGCCTAGAACCAGAAATACTATTTGACCGAGCAATCCCATTACTGGGTATATACCCAGGGGAATAGAAATTCTATTATAAAGATACATGCACACGTATCTTTGCTGCAGCACTATTCACGATAGCAAAGACATGGAATCAACCCAAAAGCCCATCAATGATAGACTGGATAAAGAAAATATGGTACATATACACAATGAATACTCTGCAGTCATAGAAAGGAATGAGATCATGTCCTTTGCAGGGACATGGATGGAGCTAGAAGCCATTATCCTCAGCACTTATAAGTGGGTTCTCACTTATAAGTGGGAACTGAACAATGAAAACACATGGACACAGAGAGGGGAACAACACATGCTGGGGTCTATAGTGGAGTGGTGGGGAGAGGGAGAGAATCAGGAAAAATAGCTAGTGCATGCTGCACTTAATACTTAAGTGATTGGTTAATAGCTGCAGGAAACCACCATGGCACACATTTACCTATGTAACAAACCTGCACTTCATGCACATGTACCATTGTTCTGAAAATTAAATTAAATTAAAAAAAGAAAATGTTGAATAACTCCTCCAAAGCACTTTTTTAAAAGAACTGTAGGTAACCAAGCATATTACGAAGAGTTTAAAGCGTATCTTCTCTGAAGCAAGAAACAAATATGTGCCAGGAGCACAGAGTACTTAAATCAGACTGTGACAAATAGAATTGTGTCCAAAGCAGACTCTGTGAGTTTTCCCGTCTTCAGGAGTAGAGAATAGGAAGAATCTAATAAATGCTATAGAACCAACTTGGGTAACTCCTATATTATTCCATGAAGCCTTTCCTGTAGAGCTTATTTTATCTGGGAACAATTCCAGAGGTGTGGCTACTGATCATGTTTCTTCCTTGAATCCTACAAACTGTTACTAACAGAGAAAACCTAGTGATTCGTAAATCAATTTGCTCTGCCAAAAATGAAATAAAGTGGGCATGTTGCAAAACACTGTATCATCTTTCATAGTCGTTAGTTTGTAGGAAGCCCTTCCGTTGATAAATGATCATTTTCCTGGTTATTTGACCACCAAACATATCTTCATATCTAGAAAAAAAATAGATTAAATTAATTTACTTAGTGCTTGAAACGTTGAAACATCTATAAATTGCTTACTACTGAAATCTGCCAGTGTGTATAATCTTATGTTGGAGAGTAGGCCCTGCTCTGAATTAAAACCAGGTTTCTAACCTCTGGAGAAGAAATATATACCAAACTCATTTTTAAAACGCATGCAAATATAAGCCTGAATTGTATTTGTAATAATTTTTCACCTAGATTTATAAGCCAACTAACAGAGGGGAATAGCAACATTACAAGTATTTTAATTGAAAGTATTCAGTTGTCTCATCCATTAATAGAGTAGCTATAAATACATGATATACTCTGCTTAATAATTGTTTAAAACTTCAAACTCTGAAGAAAATCAACTTTAATATGTACTTTAAAAAATAATGTATAGCTCTGGGACAATTTAATATTCTCAAGCAGAGTTAGAAAGAAATACCAAGTTTGGCCCAGCCTGCCAGCCGCTGCCTCACAAAAGCTTTCCAACCCATGCAATTTCCCTCTTTTCCTTCATGTCTTTCTTCACTGTCTTCTCTTGAATAATAGCCTAGTATCTAACCTCAGCACTTTGGATCATAATGTTCCATTCTTTTGGAATGCCTCTCTTCTACTTAGGAACCTATTCAATTCCTTTTTATAATTTAAAACTTGCTGAAAACCCCATGAACACCCAAGGCAGAAAAGATTGTTCCTTTCTCTCTAATCTTACCTCATTTATTATCCATATACCAGGCAGCAACAACAACCCCACACTTGTTGTTTCTTCCTCTTTTGTTGCATATAATCAGTTACAATAAATAGCACATAAAATGCTAGAATCTTCAGTCCTGTTTCTAAATAACAAAACTGAAATTTAAGTAGTAGAGCTGGATTTCATTGCAGATTGTCTGACTCTACAGCACTTGTGCCCAGGCATCAAGTTCTAGGCAAGAATTACAGTGTTATTTTCATTAGGAGTTAAAAAATGGGCCGGGCACAGTGGCTCACGCCTGTAATCCTAGCGTTTTGGGAGGCCGAGGCCGGCAGATCATCTGAGGTCAGGTGTTCGAGACCAGCCTGGCCAGTGTGATGAAACCCCATCTCTACTAAAAATACAAAAATTAGCGAGACCGGTGGTGCATGCCTATAATCCCAACTACTCGGGAGGCTGAGGCAGGAGAAATGCTTGATCCCAGGAGGTGGAAGTGGCAGTGAGCCGAGATCGTGCCACTGCACTCCAGCCTGGGAGACAGAGCAAGATTTCGTCTCAAAAAAAAAAAAAAAAAAAAAAAGTAACTATGCAGCCATGAAAAAGGATGAGTTCATTTCAGTTTTAGGGACATGGATGAAGCTGGAAACCATCATTCTGAGCGAACTATCGCAAGGACAGAAAACCAAACATGGTATGTTCTCACTCATAGGTGGGAATTGAACAATGAGAACACTTGGACACAGGAAGGAGAACATCACACACCAGGGCCTGTTGTGGGGTGCAGGGAGGGAGAAAGGATAGCATTAGGAGATATACCTAATGTAAATGATGAGTTAATGGGTGCAGTACACCAACATGGCACATGTATACATATGTAACAAACCTGCACATTGTGCACATGTACCCTAGAACTTAAAGTATAATAATAAAAAAAAGTTACAAAAGATAATTAAGGTTACATTTATAAAGTAATTCAGGAGCTAGGATTAACACTGTATTAATATTGTAATATGCTTTTTATTGTTTTAGCTACTTAGTATATTTTTGTTCAATTAAAACAGTTCTGTATTTACTTTCAACGTCTTACCTAATGAGATGGAATTTAATGATAATGAAGTGTTTCACTCATGAAATTAATACTTACTGTAGTCATTATGGTTTTGCTTTGGTCACGAAACATTTTATTTTACTGATGAAACATGATTACTAATCACCGCCTCTCAGTGGAATTATACATTAGCAATTGTTTACAGACAGAAAAACTGCAAAGAGTAACTGAGTGGCATGTTCAGTATGAGTAGAAAAGGTGAGTCCTAAGTTTCAAACCGTCATTGATATTAAAGGGGGATCTGAAAAAAAGAATAGACCACACACATTTACCCACAGTCTGCATCACTTTCGTACTGCATGAGAATCCACAAGAATTAAGTCATTGTCCCCTAATCTAGAACAAAAATAGATAAATATGATGTTGTGTTTTCTTCTTAAAGTTTAAAGAACTCACTCTCTTATTTTAAAAAAGATGTTGAAATCTATTCAAATTTAATTTATAAGTAATTTAAAGTAACACTATTATTAATGTAATAATAGTGGTCAATACACTGGATTGGACTCTTCTTGTTCACATATGAGATCTTAACTTCAGATTCAATAAGAGAAAAGTTAGAACAAAATTTCCTTACACTCCCCCAAGATTAAAACAATACATTTGTGTTACACTTACTAACCCATATTTTTGTTTATCAGCATTTTGCTTTGCTGTTTCTCTTTGCATGCAGAATGGGCCAAGAAGCTTATATTTTGGAAAGCTACCCACTGTTAGAAAAGTGTTCTTACCACAATATTAATAATAGGCACAATTTTGTACACAGAGCACGTGTCTTCTTCTTTTTTCTTTCATATCCACTATGGATTTTTTTTTTTTTTAAAGAACGTTGATTTAAGGCAGAGTCCAGGAAATTTATTGTTTGTATAAACAAAGTCTTGAGGATAGGTTCTGAAATTTGGCAGATTGTTCAGAAGAGTTCAAATGAGTAGGTATATAACTACACATACCCAAGCATCAGAGGGGAAAGTGAGAAGCTGGTGTTTAGAGAATTAAAGTCCCTTTAGACTTTCATGTTGAAAGTAAACACTCAAATAAAATGTTTCCATTTGAAATATTTTGAAATGATTGAAATGTTGTATGCTATAATACCTTAACATTTGAGAAGAACAATAAAGCAAGGAGTTAAAATAGAATGAAAAGAACTTTAGCTGGAGAGTTGTGGGACCTTGGGCAGCTCACTTTGAAACAGATTACTGCATCATTTCTCTTAAATGAAATGGTTGGACTGCATTATCCGTGATGTCTCACCTACACATCTAAACTGATATAAGTTCAAAAATAAATACACTTCTGAAAAATTATTTCTGATATAAGTAGTTTTGCATACAAAATATTTATCTTATAATTCTAAGAGGTGACAGATAAAAATTGTAGGAAAATAAAGTTGTAAATAAGGAGTAATTTCTTAAATATGACGATCATAGTCGATAGTAACAACCAAAATAAAAGCTGGCTTCTTGAAATATTTAGTAATAAATCTTATCACTAGTTTTGAAATAATTATCTCTTATAATAAAACGTTTACTGTATAATAATGCAGTAACTAAAATAAAATATCATTTATTCAATAAATATCTGTTCAACCAATATTATAAACAACTACTTTGCCACAAGGTAGGTGATAGTGTATTGCTGTAGGTGCTGGAAATATACTAGTGAAAAGATAAAAACCCCTGCCATTATGAATCTCACATTCTAACTACACACACACCCACCCACACATACACACTCAAATACACAGTTGCGGCACAGTATGACTAAGTTTCAGGAAGACGCTGCATTTAAAGAAGACATTCCAAAACAACAAATATTGACTAATGCTGATATTTACTTTCAGATCTCCCGTAATATTTTATGAAAATTCCTTTTCTCTTTTTTCTAGTTTCTTCAGCACTGTTCTTATTTCTCATTCTATAAAACGTTCACTCTTGGTCCTGTATTCCAACTCATTCCATTTTCTAGCCCTGGTGAGTATTAATTTCATTCCTCTCTTAGGCTCTTCTAGCTTTTCTGTGGGGACAATGAATGTATTATTTTGTAAAAGTATTGCAGTATCACCCTTTCTTCATTCTCAAGCTTCTTGTTTTGATTCAACTATTGCTTGACTGGACTTTTTCCAAGAATATTTACTGGGAGGTACATTTTCTGAGTTGTTTCATGTTTCAGAATGTGCCTTTATATTCGAGTGAGAAGCTGACAGCCTATAAAATATGATAACCACTCCCTGTTCCTCATGAATGTATATCATTGATTTAATAAGTATTTACTGAGCGTGATCTATATGCTGTGGATTGCTACAGGTGCTGTGTGAATAACAGCGAATAAGTCAGATCTGGTTCCTGCTCTCTTGGATATTATCTAGATGATACCTGCAGACACATTTCCCTTCTCTTTTGGCATTGATGAGTATTGTGAAGATTTCTGAGCCCATGTAGATTTTTCCTTTTTCATGCTTCTTGCTTTAATGAGAATGAATGCATGAATAATTATATTTTCATTCTTATACAATTCCATAGCTTTACTGAGATAACATTTAGTGTGTGCCCTTTCAATTTACAGATTTAGTGATTTCTTCATTTCAGGGGCATTTTTCTGTGCTGTGTCATTTAATACTCCCCCCTTTTATGTAGGTTATGTATTTCTGAGACGCTCATTCTTTTATGTCATGTTTCTGCACCTGTCTTTCCCTATTATGACCCCTTTTTACTTTAATCTTTTTATATTTTCCTCGGTATTGCGATCATCTCAATCTTTTCCTCTCGGTATTGTGATCATCTCAATCTTTTCCTCTCGGTATTGTGATCATCTCAATCTTTTCCTCTCGGTATTGTGATCATCTCAATCTTTTCCTCTACTATAACAATTTAATGTTCAACTAGGCCTCTTCTCCTTTTTGAAATTTCATTTGTTCTGCAGGTTGCTATTTGGACTGTATGGCATTTTGCCAGATCATTTCTTGCAATGTTGCTCATGCTTAACTTTGAAAGCTCTGTTCAGAATCTCTAATTGTTTTTATAGAGTGTGGCAGAATTTTCCGTTTTATGAGACTCCTTTTCCAAATTATCTGAGAGCTGTTAGTATTCTCTGGCTATAACAGTTTGAGGGCTTAGCTTAGGTTCTATTCTTTTGGAGGAAAAAGAGAGAGCTGAGCTGGGTCTCTTTGATTATTGGTGGGATGGGGCTCTGTTCCCGTGTTCTGCAATGGAGCAGCTGTCTCCCAAGGTTCATTTTCCATAGTGAACGGTGTATTCTATGTCTGGGATGGAAATAACCTTGTTATTTCTGGAGCTCCTCTCTCCTGCATTTCTGAAGCCAGCATTTCTTTATAAAATGGCACCTTTCTTTTACTTAAAAAGGCAGCCCTGGTTTTACATACACCCCCTTCACCTATCTCTACAAAACTAATGTTTCTATCAACAAGCAGAAGAGCAGTCAAATAAGTGTTAACCTCAAGCTTGCCTCTTTCCAAAGTTGGAAACATTATTAAACATTCTTATGTCAAGTCATCAAAACTGCCTGGTGCAGAAGAGGTAATGAGATGAGGAAATGTTCAAGTTTCCCGTAACAGTCTCTCCCATAAATACCATAGATTATGGATTAACACCTTTATCTCAAGTTGGGACCCTAAGCAATAAAAATTGCGACTTCATAAATTTATGTAGTAGCTTCATTGAGCATGAAAGTTCATTCTGAGCTGAAAGTCAGTGTATCTGGGGTCTGTGTTATGCCTGAGGTTGTCAACAAGAATAACAAAATTCCAAGATTCAGAATGTCCTTTTAGTTTTACAGAGGGCTTGCATGAATGTCACTGGGGAGCTTGTCACGTTTTTACCATGTCCTGTAAGTTGTATAGAGACAATAAACTAGAGGCTTTATTCGTAAACTAGAACCTGCCTGAAAATAAGAGAGATCAGAAAGACTAACTCAATGAAAGGCAGCTACTAAGAACTGTCAGAACTGACAGTAAAGAAAGTCCCTGAGAGCTGCTGCTTGCTTCAGCAGACCTTGGAACTGAGGGGAAAGGAAGAGACAATATTTGAATAGTTGTTAAAAGATGGCCTTCCAACTGGGAGCTCTCAAAGATGGCAGGCATCAGGGTCAGCTGACTTAACTTCATCCAATAATGGCTGAAAACATGACACCAAGAAAGACAATATACATTGTCAATTTTTTTTAAAACATCTCTTTTCTTGGGGAGAAAAGAAAACGTTTCCTCCAGTAAACCTGTGGGTTTCAAGGCTTTGTAACTCTGGATATAGTCTCAACTCAACCATGGAGATTTTGATTTTAAACACTTCCATTGCATCCTAATATAGAACATTGCCTAGGAAAATAAAGTCATTTTAAAATGCAAGAGCTAATTAAACAGCTCTGTAGACGGCCATGGAGTCCATCTGTGTTAATTTGAGACGGACTTTGGAAGGTAATGCAGGTCAGTCTCCTCAGCTGTCAAAACAACATGTCATATATACCTCCTGTTCATCTGGAATGTAAATCACATGGATACTTCTATAATCAACAGTGGGAGAAGAGCTGTACTTCAGGCACTTGTCAGAGGATGCAGCTATAAATAGGCTGTGATGCCGCACTTGCCTGAGGCTTACTGGATAGAGCTGATGTATGATAGGCACAGTCTAACGACAGGCTAGCTCTTTATTCCTCAACTTTCTCCAAACTCTTTCCCTGTATTAAGTCAAATGTCAGATTATACATAGAAAAAAAAAAATAAGAGCTAGATCAGATTCCTTATAATTCCCTGTAGAAAGAATTTTAGTGAACTAAAATTTTGATGTTATACTCTCTATCTTGCTCAGAGTCGTAATTTAAGGAATTCAATTTGAACAATCATTACTTTCCGTTTTGTAAGGTTAAATTGAAGACTTCAGAGAAATGTGATTTAAATATTCACAATCTGTTTTTCATAGAATTCAAAGCCAGTAAAATATTTGTTTTTCAAAATCAGAGTTTACAATATGGTGTGTAATACTCAGGAGTCCAGTGGGTTTAGATTGCGGCTCTTCTACTTACAGGATATTTAGCAGGTTACCTCCTGGGATGAAATCAGAATAATCACTGCACTGGCCTCCTAGGGTAAGGGTTAAATAAGTTAATATACATAAAGATTTGGGGTGACTGGTACGTAGTGAACTATTGCAAAAAGGCAAAAAACATGACTGTTACTTGTACTAGGTAAGTAGCAATAAAGATGGGGCGAAGTGCACAGATTTTAGTGATTTAGGAGATAATATGGACAGGACTTGGTATGGAATTGGAGATACGGAATATAAAAAGGAAAAAGGATATCTAATATAACACCTAGGTTAGGGCTTAACAACTGGAGGAGAAATTACATCATTAATGGAGACAGAGTACATTGAAAGACAATTACATTTAGGGGGTAAGATCTTAACTTCAGTTTATATGTCTTGAGTTTGAAAGGTTTTTGAAATAGATGGTAGTTTGATATTCAGATCTCAAACTTCATAAAGCAGACTAAATTGGTATACATGTAGACATTAACAGTTTCAGGTCAGGATAGGAGGAGAGGGAAACAGTTTCAAATAAAAATACACCTCAGACTGAGACCTGAGGCACTCTCAAAGGCATTATCACACTAATACACTAATCCATACTTTCAGAAACTAATACCAATTACTTAAAGATATGTACTTCATATCTTTTTAAGTCAACTTTTAAAAATCCTTGTTAATAGGAAGTGAAGATTGTAGACACAGATAATCCCAAACTGAAAGAAGCAAAATGAGACATTTCAAAGTATGTTATAAAATAGCTTTAATATAAATGCTGTTTAATAGTTAAGTATAATATTGAGGAATCAAACACATTTGATAATTAACAGTAACCCTGTTAAGGATAATATTCTTGACATATTCCATTATACCAAGTGACCTCAATTTAGTGAACCTATAATGAATACAGAATTATCTGATTATTCACAATTGAGTTTCGTTTAGTTTATTATTCCCAAAGATATTTTAAAATAAATTCTGAGTTCCTTAACACTCTTCTCAAGCTTATTTGAACATGTCTCTTAAATAAACTTTAATTGGTTAATAACCAGAAGATCAATGCAGATGTAGACCATCAATGCAAGTAAGTCTCAAGAAAAAAAGAAAATAGCACCAAGTTAAGTGATTATTCTAGACAAAATTGCTAAATTATATTCTGTGAAAGATTGTGAAAGACTCAGAATGAATGAGGTGGTCAGAACTTTTTATTTTAAATATGCCACAATTTTTCTATTTGTAAAAATTGATAATATAATAGTATTTATCTTGTGGACTGTTCTGAGAATTGAAAGAGTTAATGCAACTAAAGATCTTAAATTAGTACCAGGCACATGGGATGAGCTTAATAAATATTAGTATAAATTATATGATTGAGAGATTTGGCACACTTTTGAGTAAACTAATGTGTACTTAATTATATTGTTAAAATTCTTATTTACTTAGAAATTAATTTTAGAAAGAAAATAGTCAAGAAGCAAAGTTGGCTCCAATTCATTAATAGTTAGAGATAGCACTGAACTTTTTAAATATAAAATACTAAGTAAAAAGTAAATTATCATGAGTAATTAAAAAAATTAAATTCATTTGTATGACTAAATGCATGAGTGATCATTAATATGAGAATTTATTGAGGAAGAAAATGAGACATAATAGACCAACTGCTTTATAGGAATAACTTATTATTCATAAATTATATATAGATTAATACATGGTTGGCTACATAGTGTACAGACAGATATCGAGGTAGGTGTAGATATTTCTCTCGTGATAACCAGCTATAATAATAGATATACTTGGGGGAATTTGAACACTGACTATGTAAAATAATGGCATTGTATAAATATTACATTTTCTGAATAATGGAATTGTGCTATAATCATTATAGGAGAATGTCTTTGTCCTGTAATCATTATAGGAGAATGTCTTTGTTTTAAGGGTATAAATTCTGAAATACTTAGGAATGAAGTGTCATGATGTCTGTAACTTACTCTGAAATTACATACGCCAACACATACACAAAGAAAGAGAAATCGAATGTGGTAAAATGTTAACATTTAGTGAATCTGACAATAAAGCAAAGTAAAACATAATAAAACAAAATAAATGGCACAATTTTATTCCAAAAACTATGCCAATCAGTCATATTCTATTACTTCATTAAATTATTTGTATTAACAACCCTTTAATATTTCATACGGGACAATATCTTTTCTCTTAGAATGTAATTTTCTTCTGTCTATACATTACATCTCCTAGTACAATGCAATACAATGCAAAGTAAAAGCCTAAGAAACACTCTTTTTTTTTTTTTTTTTTTGAGATGGAGTCTCGCTCTGTCACCCAGACTGGAGTGCAGTGGTACAATCTCTGTTCACTGCAACCTCTGCCTCTCGGGTTCAAGTGATTCTCCTGCCTCAGGCTCCCTGGTGGCTGAGATTACAGGCACGCACCACCGTGCCCAGCTAATTTTTGTATTTTTCGTAGAGACAGGGTTTCATGATGTTGGCCAGGCTTGTCTTGAACTCCTCACCTCAGGTGATCCACCTGCCTCAGCCTCCCAAAGTGCTTGGATTACAGGCATGAGCCACTGGGGCCAGCCAGAAATACTCATTTTTGTTAGTTACCATCTGTTACATCAATACCTATTTAAGAGATTCGTGTGGGATTTAATTAGTTACATAAAAATCTTATGGACACTGCTGATTCTCTGCCTAAATCCCCTTGAATGACTTTTACCCGTTCTACAGTCTTTTCTCTTGTTTCTTTGGGCCTTTGCTTCCATGGTCCATACCTGCTACTATCTTCCAAGAAGTGGCCCTTGGCTATAGATTCACTTGTAAACAAGTAAAGTCAGAAAATCAAGAACCAGAAGTGCTTGGAGTTGATCCTTCCATTACCACCACGCTAGGATGGCCTCTACCTAATGGCTAATCAATGGGCCAGTATGGACACACAGCTCCTTTGACTCAGGGTGAGAACCACTATGAAATGTAATTTATATTCCACAACTTCCTTGAAGTCATATCTATCACTTGTTCTCTTCCCCTTCCCTGTTCAGTTTCCCCTACTCTCTTTCCCAGGCTCCTCCTGGAAACACGTTCTTAATACAATACTTGTATCCAAACCCTTGTCTCAAACTCTACATTATTCTAAAAAAATATATTTTATTGTAGAGTTTACCTTCTTTTTGGTACTTTTGTACTAAAATGAGCATTTTATATATTCCCTAAATTGATTATAAATTAGTATTCTTCTTCGATTACCATTTGTTTCAAAATAGTGCATATGAGTATACATAAACTTTTCTACTCTCACCTTACGTTTTATTTTAGCAAAATATTGCCTGCGAAAATCACAAATTCAAATTTAAAAGCATAAACAAGAGAAACTCTTAAAAGGTAGCAGATGGAGAAATTATAATTAAAAAATACTCAAACATTAAAATAAATCTCCTTTACTCATGAATATTCCAAAACTTTATATTTCAGGGAATTCTCTTACTCTCAATCACTTTTTTCCATCTCTGCCACGCAAAACTAATATACAATGATTCTGCTGTCTCAACTCTTCCCTCCACTCCTCTTCTTTCAAATTCCAGATATTTTATATGAATGTATGCACATATAACCACATGCACCAACAGATATTTTACAGATATACATATAGAAATAAATACAGATATAGATATATAAAATTTTATTATAATTTATATATACTGTTTTTTTGTTTTTGTTTTTGTTTTTGTTTTTTTTGAGGTGGAGTTTCACTCTGTCACCCAGGCTGGAGTGCAGTGACATGATCTCGGTTCACTGCAACCTCCGTCCCCAGGGTTCAAGTGATTCTCTTGCCTCAGCCTCCCGAGTAGCTGAGATTACAGGCATCTGCTACCACGCCTGGCTAATTTTTGTGTTTTTAGTGGAGACGTGGTTTCACCATATTGGCCGGGCTGGTCTCATACTCCTAATCTCAGGTCATCCGCCTGCCTCAGCCTCCCAAAGTGCTGGGATAACAGGCGTGAACCACCACTGCCCAGCCTGTATATATTGATTTTAATGCAATATTTGTTTAACTTAACACGATGCACATTATAATTTCCAGCCATAATAGCCTAGCATTATATCTCCATCCTGAAATTTTGAAATTACTTATACTAAGAAAAAAAAAAATCTGAGGTTAACTCTTTTTCTGTCTTCTAATATTTTCTTACTTACTCTTAATTCAACCACAAAAAATAATCTGCTTACAAAGATACACAAAATAGGGAAAAATAAACAAAAGAGCAATTGGTGATAAAATGAAAATAGAATATGAGAGAAGAGATATAAAATGGAGCATGGAAAGGAGTTAATTTTATTATAGACAAAGAAAGAACAAATTAACCTTGGCCAGGGCCAGGGAAAGGAAGGTGAGTGTAGCAAGCATTCTACATTGCACCTGCCTATCCCCATTTTTCTTTCCAAGTTCCCCTTTGGCACCAGGATGAAAACTGTTGCAAAACTCATTGTTCCTTCAGTGACATCATTTTTGAATAAATATTTCTAAGTCTTTTCTATTAATTAAATTGGCATAACTCAAGAAAAGAGACTATGAAATGAAATAATAGCCTTAAAAATGATACTAATAAGCTGGATTTTACCTAGCACCTAAGATTAAAAACAAAGGTAAATGTTGTAGATTATATAAAATTAAAGTATTTTAGCCACATTTAATTAAAGGGTATTTCATAATATTGTGCCATAAAGAAATGTAGTTAGTGTGAAAAAAATAATATTTTTCAAGGATGATTTTTTAAAATATTCTAAATATTTTTAAATTATTTGAAAAGTGAAACGTGATAGTTGCTTTAAACATATATTTTCTTATGTATTTCATTTCAAAATATTTTCTTTAAAATCTCATTAGAAGTTTTCAGAAATGCTAGAAATTACACAAACCAGCTAGCAAAACAAACAAATGAAAAACAGCTACAAAAAACACAAAACAACAAAAAACCCAAAACACAAAAACCAAACAAGTGCCTGAAAAGGGATGTCCTTTCTTACTTCCTCCACCCACTACTGCCCTCAGCTGTTTGGAATTGACCTAACATTTTTCGAGGGATTTGCTTTCTTACTGTATTAATTAAAATGCTTATTTTTCAGAGGATTATTTTTGATTTGTTGGGTTTTTTTTTTTTTTTTTTTGGCTTTTGTGATATTAGAGACAGCTGGCGTGAAATGGTCTCATAGCAAGAATTAGCACTTAGCTACAAATTGTATGATAACAAATGCAGTGTTTCTCTTGTTTCTATTTGGCTCAGAAACATGTCAAGGAATATTTAAGAAAAGGTAGTGGGAAAAAAACTAGAAAACATGAGGATCTTGGCTTTAGACTTGTGCTAGATGGCAACAGCATGTGTTTACTACTAAAATTTCTCTCTCATGAACCCTGAGAAGCAAGTAGGAAAGGAAATTTAAATCCTACCACTATGTCATTTTCCAGGTCCAATATATGGTAAACATCTATATTTAGTAGACCATCCATAAGCAATGCTTTCAAACTTTTATTTTGTTTTCATTGTTTCCTGGGATTGTACCACAAAGGATATCTTCATTTGGTAACTTCCACTTGAAATACATCAATACCCCAATTAAAATAAAAAGAAAAAAATGCCAATTACTAAAATTAAATCTAACAATTTGAAATTCAACAGCTCTTTTTGTGTTGAAAGTTCTTTAGAAAATTTAAGGTGATATTACAGTAGTGAAAGTCACAAAGATAGTGTGGTAGGCAACCATGATTGATGCTTACCTGTATAATCCCTTTCTTTTGAGTGTGGGCTGGACCTAGTGAATAACTTCTAGCAAATAAAATATGGCAAAAGTGATGGAATGCCACTTCTGAAATTGGTTATAAAAAGGCTGTGATGTATATCTTGATTGTTGATGTATATCTTGATTGTTCTCTTTCTGTCTCTTGTTCAGTCACTTCTATTAAAGCTACATGTTGTGAACTGCCCTTAGGAAAGATACTCATATCTAGGAACTGAGGAAGGCCCCTGTACAACAGCCAGTGAATAACTGAATCCTGCTGACAACCACATGAATAAGGCTAGAAATGACTTTTCCCCAGTCAAGCTGTCAGATTAGATCACTGGCCCAATAGACACCTTGACTGGGGACTTTCAAGAGACCTTAAGGCAGAGGCACCAGGTTGTATCACCTTATTTCTAATCCGCAGCATCTTTGAGGTAAAAAAAAAAAAAAACATACTTCTTGTTGCTTCATTTCAGGGTAATTTATTACACAGTAATAGATAACTAATATAGATGCCAACTGCAAATGTATTTGGTATTTTAGGTGGATATCTGTTTAGAACCTATTCTCATCTCTTTTCATAACTTAGCATACTTTCTGGGCTACAAAATTTAAAACTACATTTCCTAGAATTCCTTGCAAACTGAGGTTTTGATTGAACAGAATTAAATTCTCATAGAAGCAAATGTGTGAATTTTGGAAACAAAATGAGGTAGAAGCCATCTCTCTGCTACTGTTTTCAGCTCAGCAGCTTGGTCATGGGTCTGTGATGATTTTCTCCAGCAGTGTTCCTGGATCTACTCTCCAGTTCTGAGGGTATCAGGAGGCTCTAATAGCCATGAAAATCTCTTTATATTTGCAACAGCCATGTGTTCTTGAACCTAAAAACTCAACAGAGAGTCTTCTGAGTTTCTGCCTTTCAGATTGTGGCAGTAGCACTTTCTGTAGCAATTCTCTAGTAGGTTACTTTTGTGATCTCACAGAGACAATACTAGTAGCCCCTCTACTCTTTTCACAAATACATGCATTAATTCTATTTTTGCTTAAGATATCATACATAGCTTCTAATTATTATGCTGAACTCAGACTCATGCTTTTCATACTTTTAAAAAGCAGGTGCTTTATCTATTGGGTTTTTTCCAATATCTCTTTCTTTTTAATTTTAATACAGTTTATTCAAGCAAGGGACAATTCATGAATTGGGCAGCACCACGATCCAGAAGAGCTTCAAGAGCTCTGTTCAGTAGTGTGAGCAGCAAGATCTGATAGTCCAGAAACAAAAGCAAAGTAGAGAAATCACCTGACTGACTACAGCTAGGCATTGGCCTTATTTAGGCATGGTGTGATAAGGCATTCACTTTACCTGGGCATGGCCTGATCAGGTGGCTTTTAAAAATTTGTATTTTTTAATTGTAAACTGACAAATTATAACCATATATATTTATGGAGCGCAAATTGAGGTTATGATTTATGAATATGATGCACGTACAATTAAATCAAGCTAATTAACATATCCATTACCTCAATTTTTCTTATTTATTCATGGTGAGAATATTTGAAATTTACTCCCTTAATGATTTTGAAATGTACATTACATTACTACCTACTATATACACCATGATGTGCCATATAGCTCAAAAAAAAAACTATTTCTATTTCTTCTGAATAACTGAGATTTTGTACTCTTTGATCATAATCTTTACATTCTGCCCATCCCATCCCACTCCAGCCTCTGGTAACCATCATCCTACTATGTATTTTTTTAGTTTGATTTCTTTAGATTCCACATATAAGTGAGACTATGTGGTGTTTGTCTTTCTTTGCCTGGTTTGTGTCACTTGGTATAATATTCTCTGATTTTACTCATGTTGTCACAAATGACAAAATTTCTTTTATAAGGCTGACTCGTATTCCATTGTGTATATATACCACATTTTCTTTATCCATTCATCTGTTGATGAATATTTAGGTAGATTTCAAACTTGTCTATTCTGAATAGTTCTGCAATAAACATGAGAGTGCAGATATCTCTTTGACATAGTGATTTCAAATATTTTGGGTAAATACCCAAAAGTGGGATGACTGAATCATATGGTAATTTTATTTTTAGTTGTTGAGGTACCTTCACATAGTTTTTCATGATGACTTACTAATTTACATTCCCACCAACAGTGTATAAGGGTATTTTTTCCTCCACATCCTTACCAGCACTTCTTATCTCTTGTCTTTTTGATAATCACCATTCTAACAGATATAAGGGGCTATCTCATCATAATTGTAATTTGCATTTCCCTAATAATTAGTGATATCTCAAGAAATTAGGAAAAAAATGTACCTTGATGCAATAAGGGTCAGTTATAATAAAGCCACAACTAACATTATACTCAATAATGAAAAATTAAAACTCTTTCCAATAAGATCTGGAGCAAGACAAGGAGGCCCACCCTCACTACTTCTATTCAACACAGAATTTGAAATTTGTGCCAGAGCAAATAGTTAATAAAAACAAATAAAAAGCATCCATATAGAAAAGAAAGATGCAAAATTGTTTGTTTGCTAATGATATAATCTTATATAGAGAAAACTCTAAAGATGTCAGTAAAAACTTGTTAGAACTAATAAACAACTATGGTAGTGTTACAGGATAAAACATCAACACAGAAAATAGTAGCATTTCTACACAGTAACAACAAAGTTTCTGAAAAAGAAATCAAGAGAACTACTCCATTTACAATTGCTACAAAAATTAATATACTTAGGAATACATTTAACCAAATAGATAAAAAGACCTTACACTGAAAATGTTGATGGAAAAAATTGAAGAACACACAAATAAATGAAAAAATCCCACATTCATGCACTGGAATAATTAAAATTGTTAAAGTGTCTACATGACCCCAAGCAATCTATAGATTCAATACAATCCCTATCAAAATTCCAATACCATTTTTTATAAATTCATATGCAACCATGAGAAAACCTCAAACAGCCCAGACAATCATAAACAAGAGAAAAAAAGCAAAACTGAAGGCATCACACTACCTGATTTCAAACTATATTTCAAAGCAATAGTAATGAAAACAGTATCATACTAACATAAAAATGGATCAATCAACCCAAAAATAGAGAGCTGAGAAATAAACTCACATATGTGTATAGTCAATTGATTTTCAACAAAGGTTCCAAGAACAGACAAAGGGAAAAGGACAGTCTCTCAATACAAAGTATTGGGAAAAGTAGTTATCTACATGCAAGGAAAATGAAATTGGATGCTTATTTCAACCTGACACTATCAAACTGCTAGAACAGAAATATATGTGAGAAACTACACAACATTACACAACATTGGTCTGGGTAATGATTTGTTTTAGATTTGATAACAAAAGCACAGGCAACAAAAACTAAAATAGGCAAATGGGATTACACCAAAATAAAAAGCTTCTGCACAACAAAGAAAACAATTGAAAGATTGAAGAAACAACCTATGGATTGGTAGAAAATGTTTGTAAGCCATATATCAGATAAAGAGTTAATATCCAAAATACATAAGAAACTAAGGCAACTCTATAGAAAAAAATATAGTTTGATTAGGAAATGAGAAAAGGGCCTGCATAGACATTTCTCAAAAAATATATACAATATCTATTTATATTTTTATAACAGACTTATGCATGGTCACCTTTATGTAATACTCTAGCATGCAGTTAATTTGGTTATATTAATAATACTTAGTAGCACTAAAAATGTGTATTAATTGCTTCCTTTTTATCACTAATAATTACTTTTTCTGGCACAGTTCTCCACCTCTACACAAAATTTTAATTCTTAGTCTTCTCATTTGACTCCACAAAAGCAAGACTTCCTCCAATATTATTCATTTCAGATGAATAGAGGTATTTAATAGCTCTCAATCTATGATAAAGTAGGTTCAGGTTTGCTGAAGATTAAGGTAGAATAAAAATGGAACTTATTTTCATCTCAAACTTCGTATCTCTGAATTTGCAATGTTACCTGTTATACTGAGATCCTTATCATTCTTTTCAGAAATTTTAAAGGAACAAAATGCCATTTTGAAAAAACAAATTATTAAGTGGAAGTAAAATATGTACACATTTAGCATCATTCTTCCGTATTAAACAAACAACTCTTACATTTACAGATTAAATTATAGGTTGATAAGCTAGTCTTTTTAAGGACTTAAAAATGACTTATCTTTTCATACAGGTAGCTTAGGGTAGTTAAGAAAAATACTTGCTTAAAAATTGAAATATAAGTTTTCCTTATTGCTGAAAATTTATTTGAGTTGCTATAAAATGACCTTAGCATCTTAACCCAAATTTGTTTAAAATACACATGAGACAAATTGGAGAGAGAGAGAAGAGAGAAGTCTCATTTTTATTCTAAAAAAGTAATTTCACAGTTTTGTAATGTAACCAAACTAAACATACTTAGAAAGAAAGAAGGATAACGATAACATATTTCATCTTCATTATTACAAACGGCAATCTCTTTCTGTATTAGTCATATGGTTTATTAACTTCATATCAGTGTTACTCAGAAAATATTCCAGATCTTAAGGTGACAAGTACTCATTTTTTGAATTATATAAATTTTAGCACATTAGATTAGTTCAACTTAATTTAATTCAATCCCATTTCAATTCAATTCAATTTAGCCAATCTATAAAGGAGGTCTTTTTAGTGTGCAGTTCTGTGTAAGTACAGAAAAAAAAAAAAAATAGCATCTACTTGCTTTTGAGGATCTCAAATCATTGCACAGAAAAAATATCAACATAAGAATAAATGAAATCAGCATGACAAGTAATTTGGGGGTATCCTGAGAAGTGCACTTAAGATAATTTGCAAAACCTTTTCTGTAGTGCTTTCTAAAGCATATTATCTCATAACAAAAGCTATATATTTGACACACAATATAGTGCAAAATTGATTTACCTTGCCTTTCTCCACAGAATTACTTAGAGGAAACTGTAGCGTAAAATGCATATTATCTTTATAATTCATAGATCACATGCTAACAGAAATCTTTTATAATAGCTGGCATTTGGGATATTTTTCTCATATTGAAGTACAATCCTGATCTCATTAAAATTAATAAAACAGAAAAATCATGATTAAAAATGATTTATAAATTTATCAGTTTAATAATGTTCCTTGAAGTTAGGACAATCCTCTGTAGAAGGCTAAAACTAAGAATAACTCAAATACATTTTTATTTCTGGATTCTCATTTGAGTTGTTAACTGTATTGATTGAAAATTATCAGGTTTTTAAAATCTTTTTTTGTATCTTAGCAACTACATCATTTGTTGTCTTTTTTCTTCTAATACACGATAGTGCCTTTAGGGTATGGATTTCTTGTAATTTTTCAGAAAATAATTGTTAAAAAATATTTCCAATTTTCCTACAGTGTTCTGTAATTAGATATTTAATGGAATTATGGATTCAGCATTTTCTGTCAAGTACATTTTGGCAAAGATTAACAGTCAACCTCTGCACAGATTCACAGCCCCTCACTCTGCATCAAAAATGATCTAATACTTGGATAGTAAAAGTGCAACATAAAATGTTGCTTCATTTTTAACAGGTTCCTTTCTATCTGAGCATTTGATCCCTTAAGTCCTAGCTCTGTTGGAAGTTTGAGGATACCTTAAACACAGAATTATTTTCTTTTTAAAAGTTTTAACCCACTTTTCTGTTTATTCCTGATGGAATATATTAGTTTTAGGCAAACTACTCTATTATAACTCTAAATAGAAATCAACAAAATTTAATCAAACTGCATAAAATCATGTACTTAATGGGAAAGCGAATGGCTTTCCTTGCTTTTAAAGTAGACAACTTTGAACATATTAGCATTTAAAATCACACTATAAAGAGCAAAATGAAAATCTGAATTTATTATTACTTTTTACATTTAAATACAATTTATATATCTACCCCTCTTTAAAGGGAGTCTCTTCATCACAGACACCGTGTGATCTTGGAAGTTATGTGTTTTATATTCAAGATTCCCGTCTGTAATATTGGAATAATAATACTTATCTCACAAGGTTATTGTGCACTCTATAAATGCTGAATCTGAATTAAAAATATACATACACATGAATTATAATATTTTATTTTAAAATATCTTGAAAACATATTTTTTAAAAATCATAAATCATGTTGTAAAGAAGCTAAAGGGGAAAAAAGAGAAAGAAGAGAAGGAGGAGATTGGCATTCCTAGCTGGCAATTTTTGTATACTTTATGGTACATACAAATGTTTGTTTTTAATATAGCCAAATATTTAATTCTTATGATTGTGGATTTATTAAAATTGTGTAAAGGTCATAAATACATAATGTACATTTATATTCTAATATTATATCATAATATATACACCAATTGTCTATTTATTGCTTCTCAATTCTAAATATGTTTTTCATTGCCTGCTGTAGAAAATGGAGCTGGTCCCTTTGAACAATTGTCCTTTGCTCTCCTGATATGAAGCTGCATCAATACAGAACAATGCAGGATGTTGCTGGAGGAAGGGGCTTCTCCTCCTACTTCTGGTGTGCTTCTCTGTTTCTCTCAGCAGGCTCTGGAAGACTGCACAGCTTCCCTGTAGCCCAGCTACTGGAGTTCAGGTGACTTCCTAAAACCAGTTCAAAACGAGTTTTTCTATACCAAGGAATTAAATTTATGGTCAATGAAAAAGAGCATCTGAAAATCTTAGAGTCAAATAGTTATCCAGAATGTTTGCATTTTGGATGCATCACTGGTTACATTCTTGTCAGCAGTGTATAAAAGTTTCTGTGCCATACATCCTTGCAAACACTTGATAGTGTTTAAGACTTTAGTTACTAATGCAATAGATATAAGATAGTATAGTATTATTTAAATTTGAATTTTCCAAATAATAGCAATGTCAAACATGTTTTCATCCATTTTTTTTTAACCATTCTGCCTTCATCTGTGAATTTCTTGTGTGTATCCTTTGCACATTTATCAATTACATTGGTTGCCTATCTTCTTCTTTAAAGGATCAAGTGGCATTTTAGGATTTCTAGGTCAACAGACAATGTCTTCAAGTCTTAACTTTTCTTGCCAAAAGGCTAACAGTTCATTTTATGTATCATTCTTAGGTCGTGGAGTGGACGCAAACAGGCAGTGAGCTGAATTTGATTCACAGGATGTAGTGGACGCAAATAGGCAGTGAGCTGAATTTGACTCACAAGATGTAGATTACCAATTCCTGATCCAACAGGGTTGTTTTGGCCGGGCGCGGTGGCTCAAGCCTGTAATCCCAGCACTTTGGGAGGCCGAGACGGGCGGATCACAAGGTCAGGAGATCGAGACCATCCTGGCTAACACGGTGAAACCCCATCTCTACTAAAAAATACAAAAAACTAGCCGGGCGAGGTGGCGGGCACCTGTAGTCCCAGCTACTCGGGAGGCTGAGGCAGGAGAATGGCGGGAACCCGGGAGGCAGAGCTTGCAGTGAGCTGAGATCGGGCCACTGCACTCCAGCCTGGGCGACAGAGCAAGACTCCGTCTCAAAAAAAAAAAAAAAACAGGGTTGTTTGTTTGTATCCTACTGAATTTGAGGGTTTTAAAAATAATCTGGTTTCTAATCCTTTGTCAGATATATATCTTGCAAATACCTTATATCACACTGTCTCTCTTACTAAGATCTTAATATCTTCAGATTATCATCATGAATTATATTTTTATGATTTTGATAATTGTATATGTTTTGAGGCTCTAGATTTACATTAATCAAAAATTTTTAAATGTTATAGATGCATTGTTTCTTTTATCATTGGAGTTGCTAATTTTATTCCAAATAGTCTCTTATGCCTAAAAAACATCAGCTATCATTAGTTTAAAATATACCCAATACATTTTTTCACTTTCAGCTTTTCTCATGCTGTTTCACAAGCATCTTTTCTAAAAGTTTATAGATGACACTTTAATCCAATCTGAATATACCCTTTCTTAAATTGGAAATTTTAGTGTACTTACATTTATTGCAATTACTAGTGTATTTTTTATTTCTCACTTACAAAATGGGGACAATAAATTCTCACTCACATGTCTGTGAGAATTGTATGAATTAATATCTCAGACACTTAGTAAAATGCCTGGAAGATGTGTTTTACATTTTGAATATTACTTATTACTGTTTTTTTACCATCTTATTTTGTGCTGTCCATGTTTCTCACTTTTTCTATGCCTCTTAATCTTCCTTTTATAAAATCCTCAAGATTTATTATTTTTACGCTATCTTTCTCTCTACTCGCTTAGAAGTTATATATCCTACTTTTATTCTTTTGGTTAGCCTACCATTTTACCCTGAACATTTAACAAAACATTAAAGTAATCCACTTCTTAAACACTGCAAAGACCTTAGAACTTTTCAACTTCAATTAATCCTCTCTAGTTGTACATGATATTATATTATTGTTTTATATGTACTTCCACTTTCTTTTAAAATTATTCACTAATATTATAATAACATTATAGCAAGATAATTAACATTATTTTATAGTAGTAAATATCTTAAATTGACACATAATCACCAATCCTTGAATAACTAATCCTTCTTGCATATCATATAGTTCGTATTTGTAAGTAGTATTTAACAGGGTATAAAAATTTAGGTTGACAATTATTTACTCTTGATATCTTGAAGACTTGATTTCACTATAGTCTGTATTGGAAAGTCTGCTATATTTCTATAACTACCTTCTTGATGATCTGCCTTTTTCTTTGACTACTTTTAAGACTTTTTAACTTTGTATTAATCACTTTCAGTACTATGTGTCTAATCTTTATTTTTATGTATTTTTATGTATTTAGCTTTAAGGGCAGCTTTATTTTTATGTGTTTTCTAAGTGCAGTCTTATTTTTATGTATTTTTGGGGGAATTTTTTTTGTTTCCCGAATGTGAGGATACATGTCTCCCAATAGTTTCAGGGCATTTCAGATATTTATACTGAATATTTTATTCTCCTCCATTCTCTATATTGTCTTCCTCTATAACTCCTAAAAATACATATTGAACATTCACATCTACTTCTCATGTCTCTTAAAATTTATTTTTTCATCTGTTTGTTTCTCTGTTGTGTCCTGTGATTCTTATGTGCTTCCACTTCATAAATAATATCATCAACCACATCAACTACATTTTTTATTTCAATTACTGTATTTTTTCATTTCTGCAAGTTTAATTTATTTAAAAATCTACTCGGTATTTTGAAAGTGTCTATAGTTTTTCCACATATTTCCATTTCCTTTCCTTAATCATTTTAATATACTTTTCTTTTTACTCTACATTTGATCATTTCAGCATTCAAAATTCTTAAAAGTCTAATTCTGTTACTTATTATTTGGGATTACTCTTACCTGATCTTTCCATAGATTTTTCTGAATTGTGGCATCATATTCTATAAGCCGTTATCTGTGTGCATAATATGTTGCCTAGGATGCAGTTATGTGCTTCCAAATTCTTTTGTATATATACACGTGTGTGTGTGTGTATGTGTGTGCATGTGCGTGCATGCATGTGTATGCGTGCTTTTCAGAGAGCTGGGTATTCTAGGGACTTTACTCATCTTTAAAAAAATCACTCATTGACTTGGAAGGGAAGCAAATAGTGAGACAGTGAGGCATTTTACTGTCCTGCAATCACACTATTGGTAAAAAACCTCCTTTTTCCCCACCAGTTAGGTCTCATTGATTGGAGAAGTGGGTTAAATGTATTTCATATTTAGAACTACAATTTGTCAAGTGCTGCTGGTGCTAGTATTAGGCATCTCTTTTTATAAAACATATTGTTTACAAAAAGCCCCAATTGTCCATCCTGAGATTCAGTAATTTATAAATTAAAAATAAAAGTAATACATGCAGAGAAAAACTTATTTTTATAGGACAACTGAATTTTTTAAAATGCTCAAATGCAGAACCAAGGATGTTTAAGTTGATGCTAGTCTCAAAATACAAACCACACAATTTGACAAAATGCCCCCAAAAGGCAGTAGAATACACATGTATGTTTCGTTATTGAAATTTCAACTTTGAGAGGTTACTTTACATTAGTGCTTATCTCTTTAGTATGTAAACTTTATGAGAGCAAAGATTGCTGCTTTTTTCTTTTTTATCTCGAATTCATAGTACTTAGCATGGTATGAAGTATATTAGCAGGCATTAAGCAAACGTTTCTTCAGCGAATAAATAGAATAAATGAATGAGTAAAATACATTGTTGTACTATGCGTTTTGGTTTGAAAATGGCAAAACTTATTATGAGTGACCTTTTAGTCCCAGGGAATTCAAACACAACTAATATACATATAGTAAGTATAACAATTGAAAACTTTACGAAAAATTTTTCATAAAGAAATGTTTCATAAAGAAACATTGAAAAAGTTATGATTCCCCAGGAAAATTTTCCTGTAATTTACTTTTAGTCTCAATTGTAGTTCCTTCAGGAATATCCACTAAATAATTTTTAGGGGAAGCTTCCATATTGAAGGCTTATTATCTATAATCCTTTCACTTTGTACTTTCTGGGCAGTCTTTCTGTTTAAATATTCTTAATGTCATTCCTTAAAGTAATTCCTCTTACACCCCTATTACCACTGTGACATCACCACTGTTTTTAATGTTAGCTATCACTTTTTTGTGGCACTAATTATAACATAAAAATATTACAAGGGAATATAGATGCACTTCTATATTTTGATGGAAATTTATTGTATTTAGCTAAATTTTTACAGTTGCTCTTCAAAAAAAAAAAACTAACAGAGCTTTCAAATGATAATGCAACTTTTTCTTTCTTAGATTTGTTGTATAATTAAATATTGTGGCTAATATAATCATCCTATAATATTATTCAATAGAAGAAGCACCATTGAATCTATTTTTAAATTGTAATTTGCAAAATAGACTGAAGCATTGAGCACATGTTTAAAATAGTATAAATCAGTTTAGTAACCTTCATTGCTATTTGTTTTCAGATGCAAGTATGCTCTCAAAATTTGATAGTTGAGCAAAAATAAAATGTTATATAAGTAACTTTCCAGATATGAGGACAACACAGACAGATAAAACAAGGTCAGAGGGACTGGTGAAGCTGTTAGCTTATATTCATATAGAAATATAACAACAGAAGCAATGTCAGTATTTACTCATATACCTCCAACCTGGCAATAAATAAAGATAAGTCCTGATGTTGGACCTTCTAAGTGCCTCAATCTGCGTAGAGTTTAATAGATCTCTTTTCAACTGCTTTTTATGCAGATACATTTCCACCTACAAGTTTTTTGAAGTTAGAAGTTGATATTCATGGTATTCATTTGCTGCTTAGAATATTGGATGAGAAGGAGGTCATATATAGTGAAGTGTGTTCACAGCCTTATAATTCCTTTGTTTTCATCCTGCATGGGTACTTGCATTAGGGTGTCATGACTGGAACTAGAGTTACGTGGCCAGCTTGGATTCAGGTTCAATATACTGGAGTGAGGGAAAGTTAGGCAAGTTGGAAACTAGACAGTGAAAATGTAGATGTCAGAAGAAAGTTTGGAGACGAATAATGCTATTTCACAAAATATCAGAGCCAGCATTCCCACTACTTGGTTCCTAATCTAATGACAAAGTTTCTCAGTTTTATAACAATAACATAAAACACCAAAAGCTAAATATTCATTGGAAACCAATTACCATGCATTGAAGGATAAAAACTTTCAATTCATTCACCGGCCACCTTTTTTCTCTTTTTGATAAGTTCTTATTACACATTTGTTGTTGTAAAATAGAAAGCATTACTGCAACTCAAGTTATACATCTTTAGGAGGCAGTTATATTTTCTGCTTTCCTCCTTCCATACCTGATTTAACAAGTGGCATCAAAAATTTTCCATAAGGCAAGTCTTATTCTTATTAGTAAATAATAGTTTCCAAATATTTGATAACTGTTTTAAGTAATTTATAATTTCACACAGGGTTATACTCCTTCTAAATCTACATAAATATATAATTTAATGTTTCTTTTAAAAAATAAATTTTAACCTTACAAAAATAAAATTAGTTACTTGATACTTTTAGAGATTTCTCTATATGGCAGAACGAAATTTGATATTTGAAGCTTATCACCAAAAATACAGCAGTATCACAAATCAAATAAAAGAGGCTAAGATATCTTAAAACAAAGATAAGCAGAATTTGAATCTCATACTGTGACATATTAAAATGAGTCATACATAGCAAAAATCCAGCCACATAGGAATGGGATACTTGAGGGTTTTGGAAACACAATTGCTTCTCATCCATTTCTTTTAAAAAGTTATTTTGTCCATTTATGTTAAGTCACTATCTCCTGAATAAACTACAGTTATATTCAAAATTGACTTTTAAAAATAATTTAATAAAATCCAGTGAGAACAGTGTTTTTTTCTATGTATAGTCAGAGAGGACAATATGGGAGTTAGGATTTTGGCAAATATAAAGCACAACCAGTATACTGATGTAGGGTGGAAAATAATTTAAAAAATTAATTTAATAAAATGTCTGGAGCAGTAACTAACAATTATTAACAACACAACAATGAAGCTGTCTGTATTTTCATTTAACAACACATTTAAGGCAAATGTTGAATTAATATAAAAATAATATGCGGTAAACTGATATCTGACATGATACAATAAAAATTAATTTTCATGTTGAAGACCTAGTTATGACAACATCTCTGTGTGCCTTCTAAATATCTAATTTCTCAGTGTGCAGAGCATAGCTCACCATGGCGTAATAAGATATCAATCAGAATATCCAGAACATTTCTTAATATAGACCAATACATTTCCCCTATCACATCAGGCAAAATAATTTAATATATTTATTTTCACAAAAGGTTCATACTAACTCCAAACTATAGTTTATTTTAAATTTCTAGTACTAATTCTGATTCTTAAAGACAGCTATCATTGATATTCTAAGTTTCATGCTGTTCTCGAAAAGAACAAAATGCCTATCTTGAGAGTTTTACTCTAATTCACCCCTAAAATTTACTTTATGTGGGAAAGTTTCACCATAAAAAATCTACTATTTATGTAGGTCAAGATTGATTCTACTACCTTTGTAGAACAAGCAGAGACTCTTATATAAGATAAACTGGGTTTCAACATCTAACTTTACACTGTGACTCTGGGAAGGTTAAATAAATTCGTTGAGCCTCACTTTCTGAACTACAAAACGAGAACATGATGGCAGTCCTCAGAGTGTAGCATGGAATTTAAAAAGAGCTAGTGCACATTCCTAGCACAGGGGTAGGAGTAGTATAGAACAGTATAGGTGTTAATGTTAATGATTTTTTCTCCTCTTCCCATTCCTGGCATATTTTGGCTAACTGGAGATTAGTGAGAAAATATGGAAGAAGTTACTGGAATGAATCAGCTCTACTAACAGGCTCATCTACATTGCAGGCAATAGTTATACATTTTCAAAGTAACATTCAATAAGATCAAAACGTTGGTTTTAAAAATGTATTTACATTTTACAATTCATATGCAAGAAATATTTTCAGGGCAACAATTTAAGAAAAAAACAGATAAGCTACATCTGTGTGTATAGTTTAATTTTGTAAAACTGAAAGAATATACCCAATTGTACTCAATGTTGTATGCTCATGGACAGGTAACAGAAACAAAGCTACCTCATACAGTAATCTATATTGACATCAAAATAGAGTTTCTCTAAAGGAAAGAGCCTTTCTTTAATGGGATTGATCATAATTAGAAGTTTCCATTATTTGTCCATGAAACCTAAGGAAGGTGCTATTTCAAATGGAATTCTAGTAGAACTTGGCACATACATTTTAACTTTTCAACCACCCATTACTTTTTACCTCTTGTAGTGCCACTCACTCAGACAATCACACATCTACATTCATTAATTTTAAAAACACACATGCCTTTAAAGCAGAAAATTCATCCTCAAATTACATTTTCTACAAAAAAAGCAGGACATCGTATTTATATCCAATGCTTCAGTCATGGAAATGCATTTTCTTCAGAGAGCTGTTAGTTAACATACACTCTTATGTTCAACATTTCAAAAGGTGTGTTTTAGGAGGATCTGTTTGATCATGTGCAAGAATTCTAAGGCATTATAAGTAGTTGTTCCACAGGACAAGGGTTGCCCTTGCAATGATATACTCTTGATACATTTGACAAGTCTTTAGTCTTCAAATGCCACCAGCCATAGGGAGACATTCGTAGTCTACAGGTGGGTTGGCTCAAAGGTCAAAAACTTGTTTAAAAAAAAGTTTATGGAATAGCACCATAAGAAGTCTTTCAGAAACAAACATTTTTTTCCAGCATTGCATTTTGAAAAAATGAATCCCAGGAAGAGAAAAATGAAAGAGATCTTTCAGTTCTCACAAGACCTACTTCTGCTTCATTTCATTTTTAAAAAATAGATTAACCATGACAACATCAACAATAATAGCTACAACAATAACAGATCGACAACAAAGGAAAGACAATAGCAGCAGCAGTAACTTGAGTAATGAACCATCCAGACAGTCATTCAGAAGAATCCTGCTCACACCTCTTCGGCGTTTTCTCATAAGGTTCATAAGACATCACAGGCTTCTTGGATTTGGTGTGAAAGGCAGCACTTCCAAAAAAAAGAACTAAGTTTACCATTTCACTGGACATTTTCCGAGACAAAGAACTGATGTCTAGAATTTAACTGCAATAATAGACACCACTGACATTTCAAACTCATCAAAATGTAAGTACACTAAAGTGGTCTCAAGATCATTTGTGTTTCAGAGGTTAAGCTGGCCTGCAAGTGGAAATAATGAAGCTGAAATATCCCAGTTTCCAAACACCAGACACACACATACACATGGAAAGTACAAATCACCCTCAAAAGACTCCCATTTCACATCACCTTACATGGATCTGGTTTACACTGTATCCAAGATACAAAGTCAGCAATTATCCTAAGACAACCAGAATAGTGTTTTCCAGTTTATGACCTGCAAGATCATTTTATGTCCCCAAATCTTGACAAATTGTCAAAAAGAACTCTGCAGGGTCACAACTCCTGAATTAAACTGTCTGAATTGTGAGGCATCTATTTCAAGCTGTGAACAAACGCTTGTAGAGTCTTCCTTGAAGTATGTGATGCCCTTTCACCAGCTTTACTAATACCATCAAGCACGGAGTTCAAATATCCTTGTAATGCTGATGAAGGTTTCGCTGGAAACGTCTCTTTTAGTACAAAGATAATTCTGGTCTTACAGGGATTTTTTTTGTTCAAACTCTTTATATAAAACATTTGTGCCAATATCTTCAGTTTTTAAAAAAAATATGTCTTCTCTCCATTATGCACATTCTTTTGTGTTCTGACAGAGGTTTTGGTGTTATTTTTTGGTATGTGTGGTATCTGGATATCTTATGCTTTTGTATCTTATATGAAATCCCTTCTTGTTGATTGTGTCATCAGTGTGGAAATGAATTAAAACTGCATCTCCAATTGAATAAATCTCTTCTGGGGGCTGAAGGAAAACAAAAACAACAAGCAAGTAAACAAGCAATAAAACGAATCACTTTTTCTTCAGTGTAATGCACGTTTGGGAATACTTTTCTTTGGAATATAATTTATTCCTCCCAACAACCTTGGAGAGTAGGTGTAATCTACTTCTTCACTTTATAGAGGAGAAAATGGGATTCAGAGAAGAAAGTGACATGCTAGAGCTCACATGGCTAGTCGGTGATGTACCTGAGCTCTGAACATACATTATATTTTCTAAGTTCTGGGCACTTTTCTCTCTAGGACTTGAGTGTTTTTTCCCTAAGCTTTTAAGCCAAGTTCTCTTGATTTGCAAATCGGTAAAGTGAGGTTTAGAGAGTGTAGAGATACTAAATGCGTTTCAGAAGCTGCTCGGAAGCAGAGCCACTTCCAGAATCCAAATCGTCCAGTATTTCTTGTTTTAATAATCTAAGCACCAAGAACCTTTTTCGTTACATTTCAGTTGTCATTTGGGCAGGAGTTCAACAGTATTACTGAAGCAATAGCTACTGGTAGACATTTGAAAAACTGGGACCAATATCTTCAGCACAAAATATGTATTCAGAAGACTATAAATATATAAATATTCATGCAGTGAGTCCTGGGGGAAAAACACAGAGAAAACCTTAGGTTTTTCTTTTCCTTATTTCTCATGGTGACCTCTTCTGACGTGTACCTGGCACTCCGCACCTGCACAGGTGACACTCTGCAATGGAACAGTATCTCTGTAGCATTGCCTGTGTACACACACCAGTGGCTGACCTTGCCACTGCCGCCAAATATATTTGTTAAGAAGAGAATGTGAATTAGAATGGTGTGCATATTCTTTGTTTCCTTTAAGCTTTAATTTAGAAACGTGACAGAATTGTCTATGGTGTGTGTTTAAATACACTGCTGTTAGATTAAGTATTTAAATATTTATTGCATAATAAGAAATTAGAACATGGAAAAGTGATAAGAAATTATACCTACTGATTTCATCAGTTTCACCTGATATTATTCAGGCAAATTCATTAGAAGTGGAGAATTGATAAGGGAAGAGACATGTTATATTTTGTCAAGCCATTTATAATACGATGCAACCTTTTTTTTTCTTTTTTTGTAAAAGCATTGCCAACTTGTGAATGGTACATATATCAATCATGAATCAATAGGCATCTTAATGGTGTCTAGGGTATCCTATTGGTGGTATATTTACCCCGGATCCACAGAATCGACCAAGCCCCACAGCTGTTGAATCGAGACCATCAAAGAGCTCCACATAGTCATAGCCACAGTCTGCTTCTTCTTCCACTTCAAACGTCTGGAAGGATAATTCAAGTCGAGAGCCCCGTTCTGATACTAACAGCCATTCACAGTCAACCTGCCCCGGGTAGTTGTTATCCCCAAACTGAGCATGTGAGTACAGATCTCTGGGTTTTGATTCTGCTTTCAATCGGCCACCACACTCTGCCCAGGAAAGAAAAATAAAACGAGTAAGGTCAATGGGCTTTAACGGGTCCAATTTAAATTTCAGTGTAGTTTCAGTGTAGCCCAGCCATTGTCTAACTTCTGTTTCTACTTCCAGTATCAGTTATGTTTTCCATAACTGAAGAGTCAGATAGTGTCATGAGTGCCCACCCAGGCCCCAGACATGGACGACCTGGGTTGGAATCTCAGTCCCAATGCCTGCGGGCCCTGTGACTCTGGCTAAGGGATGTCTTTGAGCCATGTTTTTCTCAAGGGTAAAATACAGATGAAAATAATGGTACCAATTTTAGCGAGGTTTCAGAATTGAAAACATGAAAATCACTTAGAATCTACCACTTAGGAACTCAATAATTTTTAAAATTGTAATACCTAACACTGTCTCTAGTCTCAAATAACTATTTTCATAGAGGAGACTCCAGAGTATTAACTTAAGTTTAATCGTAACAATTTAAGAAGCCCAAATGCAAAGAAGTGAGAAGTAACTTAAAATTCAACAATAGATACAAAACTCCTCAGCGTGTGTTTGTGTTATATAAAACTTTCTATATAGAATATATACAAGAGTAGTATTTTACTTCAACAGAAATATTTATCTCACTTGATGGGGAAAACCCTACATATATCATTAATTATAATTATCTTTGCAATTCTCGAATCTATCCAACGATAGTCTGTGTTTATTACAAGAAAAAATAGTAAATGCTCCTCACAGCTCCTTTAAAAAAGATAAATTAATAAGCACAGGCTCTACCAGTTATTATTGAGTGACCTTTGTCACTCAAGGTAAATACACCAACGAAATAAGCAAGTGGGCACAAAATGTTTTAGTTAGTATAATTTAGAAAATAAAAGGTTTCAAACACTCTTCTCAGGAACAATTTGTAGTCAGAGCCCCAAAACTTTTCCTTTTTTTTGAGAAGAGCTCTCGCTCTATCATCCAGGCTGGAGTACAGTGGTGTGATCTTGGCTCACTGCAACTTCTGCCTCCCAGATTCAAGCAATTCTCCTGCCTCACCCTCCCAAGTAACTGGCACTACAGGCCCTCACTACCACATGTGGCTAATGTTTTGTAGTTTTAGTAGAGGCAGGGTTTCACTGTATTGGCCAGGCTGGTCTTGAACTCCTGACCTCAAGTGATCCACCTGCCTTAGCCTCCCAAAGTGCTGGGATTACACACATGAGCCACCGCACCTGGCCAGAGCCCTAAAACTTTTTAATTACTGGAGATTAAATAAAGGCGGAGAGTCTACAATGCCCCACCAACCTATCCAAGCAAGTATGGTGGTTAGGAGGGAGATAAAAGAATGGGCTATGAAAAGTGTCAGGAGAAAGTAGAGTTTCTTTCTGTCCCTGTTTGTCAAGGATTGAAAGAGTTTCTGGGAAGCAGGAGTTTCACTGCTAAAATAAGGAACATCCCAGAAGAAATCCAATGTGGTAAAATCTGGAGAAGCAAAACCACTGGACAGCCAAGTACAACTGTAACACTGTCGTGGTAGTCTGTGACCAGATATTCCTTCGTGAAGATGGTTAGGCAGCTGAAATTCTAAATTGGACTTTTCAGATTTGTATATAGTTTACCCATATTGTGGTTTGGTGATTTTTAAAAAACAAAATGTTTCTGAATTATGGGTATTGAACCCCTTGTCTGAATTCATGTGTGCCCAAGCAAATCTATGAGCGTTGTCGTAAACAACAGCAAATTCAGAGACCTTTATGTGACTAACATATGAAGGAACTTCCAGCTAGGGTTCCAGTTACAAGAATGACTTCCCCATTGGGCTGTGTTACACGGTGAATGCAAACGTCCCTCCGTCTTCCAAATGGTAGATGAGTATCTCACACAACCTACTGATAGAAGTGCCACTATTACAAATGTATTTATGTGAGGAAATAGTCCTGAAAGCTGGAATACCAATTACCCTTGGGATTTTATCTCCCAAGTCCCACAAACCGGAAGCCAAGCATCCTCCTTTTCCCAGTATGGAGCTTTTCTTATCTCAGTAACTCCAAGAATTATTTGCCCCTTCATGGGATGGAACTCCCAGTCAAATTGCCTGGCTGCAAATCTGGCTCTGTTCTTTACCAGCTGGGAGACTTTTTTCCACAGTTTCATTTCTAAAAAGGGAATCATAGATAGTACTCACATCATAGGGTCCAGATGAAGAGTGCATAGGTTCATATATGAAAAATGCTTGAAAGGTGCCTGGCATAGTAAAACCTATATAAACTTAAGCTACCATTATTATTGTTATTATTTTCCTATGAGCATATGTAAATGCCATCATCTGTACTCTAGGATCCACTCAGGTATGAAATGAAAAACCCAGAAAAATGAACAACAATTTAAAGCACTATTAATATTCTATTAGGAAGGAAAAATTCTACTTTTGAAGGCCAGTAAAATATTTTGTGAAAAATATTTCTGAATTCAACATATAAATATGTAAATCAGTGTAATCTCATTTACAGATTTTTTAAAATTCTACCTCTTCTCCAAGTTTGAGTATTGACTGATATATTTTGTTTTCAGCTTTTTAAACTAGCTTCGGCACTGGCATAACTTTTATTCCACCGCCCAGGAAGAGCAGCCGGGGAGGACCTGGAGAGCTGGTGCAGGCAGCCTTTTGTGTGCCTGCCTCACGGATATAAGGTAGCATTACAAGGACCAGGATCCAGAAGAAGCAACACTCTGCCAGCCACAACTTGGAACAAAAATCAAGGAAGAATTAAAGAAATTAAACAGAAGAGGAAAAATGACTTCACAGAGGCTTTATGAATCTGAAAATTGCAGGAAGGTGTCTTTATGGGACTTTATTAAAAACTTCTAGAAAAACGACCTACATTTAAAAACAAATGCCTTAAGCTGCGTTTAAGGACAACAAGAAGTTCCACGCCCCCCGCTTTTGCGTCCGTTTTCTTTTATCTGTTGCAGTGCACACCCTCATTTCTGTGGATCACTGCTCAAACTAATAAACCTGGACTTAATTTCTAACCGTGACACACACACACAAACACACACACACCCTATGACAGAATTCAGTCCACAGGAATTAATGTTCTAACCATCATTCACTCACACACACACACCCCCCATGACATAATTTAGTCCACAGGATGAATTTGTAAAGAATGAAATGAACATTTGAATGCTATATGCAAAAGAGGTGTGATTTTATTAAACTGTAATTACTGTTGCACCAACCTATAATATGCCCTGAGAAAATTCCAGAATAC
Source organism: Mandrillus leucophaeus (assembly GCF_000951045.1). Classification (NCBI taxonomy): domain Eukaryota; kingdom Metazoa; phylum Chordata; class Mammalia; order Primates; family Cercopithecidae; genus Mandrillus; species Mandrillus leucophaeus. The sequence goes on along the minus strand of NW_012108808.1, from coordinate 1,402,903 downwards.
AATAGGCAGCCTGAGGGCAATTGCTTCTGGGTGTTTTCCAGAATCCTCCTGGCCGTTCAAGCAATGGTCAATAGGTCCTTTATTGTAATAGGTCACTTTAAAAGATGACTTTTAAATACGGTGAACACATTTTCATCGAAACTACCTATTCATTTACCAAGTCAGAAAAATATAAAACCAGTTATTTACTATGTTGGCAATAGCATTTTTATATCATCTAAAGAACAGCTGCCAAAGCAGTTCTTACAGAATTCTGAGAAATGGAAAATGAAGCTGAATAGGAAAGGTAAAAAGGAGGGAAGAGAAGCCTATGGTGAACTTCATTTTAATTTGGAAAGACAAGTTTGTTTATTTCCTGGTAAAATATTAAACTCCAGGAGAACTCTTGTAATTTGACCTATAAATGCTTTTAGTGAGCAATCCAGTTTAATTGATTTAGATCAAAATAATTTCCTTTCCAAAGAGTTTAATAATATATTACTTTATTTTTAAATGTCATTGACACAGAATATGATGTTTTATATTACAGAAAAGAAGTCCCAAGAGACAATACTTTGATTTTAAAAATTATTTTCTCTTCATGTTTCTCCCGTTTTTCTGTTTTGTAGCCATATCCTCTTAGAACTAAGACACAGGAATTTTTTTTTTTTTTTTTTTTTTACTAAAGATTTGCTTCCTTTAATTAAGTTATTTAAGGCTGGAGGAATATCATTTTTTACCTATTAAAATAAATTTGGAATTCGAATTTGAGCAAACTGTCAGAGGAAAAAATAACTCTTTTCAATTAAGTCCATTTTCCGTGGACTTGTTTTTTTAACTTCTAAAGAAAAGCAGCCATAATTACATATTACATTTCTAGTCACCTAGTTTTAAAATTCATAGTGTTAGAAATTTCTCTTGGGCATAAAATTAAAATTGTATACAAAAATATAAATTTATCTAAGCAAATGAAACTATATACTTAAAGGATCCATCAAAAATAGCCATCCATATTCTAGAAGACAGTAAATAACGAATAAATGCTTTATACGTGTAGCAAAGGCTGACAGATATGGTACTGGACTTGGCTGTCTTGTCAGCAGAAATTGAAAGATAAACTGAAAATCATAAGTTTAACTTATCAGACTGTAAGCTGTCAGTAGACAGGAATTCCTTCTATTGTCTTAAAAATTCCCACACATTTACATTGTCCAAAGCAGATGCAAAATAAATATTTGGTGAAAGAGTAGAATAAATGAACCTGTTAAAGAGACTTTGAGGAGAAATAAAAACAGACTTAAATAAGAGTATTTCAACATGTATGATTACTAGAAAGTAATAGGAAAAAAAAGAGGTCTACCAGAAAAATTCCAACCTAGGTGAAAAAACAAACAAGTAATATAAAAAATTCTCAGAATAATAAAGGAACAGGAATTGGGAAGTTAGGACTATTTCAACTGTTACTAACTTCTTGTGCTATTTCAGTTACCATTAAATTTTTTAGCCTTAAATTTCTCATTTCTGAAATGACAGGGCAGGCTTAAAGAATATCCATGGCCTGTTTTGCCTAACAAATTGTGATTGGGGTTCCTCACATGGTATCTGAATGGTCGTGAATGAAACAGGGAAATAAAATGAGCCTAGTCACTTACATACTTTGAAGAGATTTGCTTAATATTTCTATAAAGAAGCATTCAATCTTCACCGTATAAGAATGATACTTTTATATTCATTTTCTTCCTAATCCAAAAGTTTTACATGAGAAAATATTACTATAGTAGGAAGTACATTATCTTTGGAGACAATCAGAATTAGAATAAAACCCAGGCTTTGACACCATTTTAGAAACTGCAAATTAATCGTCCAGATTTTCACTGGCTTCATCTGCAAAATGAGGATGATAGTATCTATGTCACACAGTTCTTTTGAGGATGCAATCTAGGTAAAGTATGTGTGTAAGACTAAAATGGCCAGTGCATTCTCTACCATTGGATCATAATACATGACCTCCATTAAGATAAAATTAGATCCTCTTAGTGGAATGTTCATCAGAATACAAACACTGCAAATGGCGTGCATGGGAAGAAGTCATGCAAATTAGGGAGGTATGGAGTTTTACTGCTGTAGGTAACCTTGGGATTATTATTTTACAGATGAGAAAACTGAGATCCAAAGAAATGATCTTTTCAAAAGTTTCCTGCTAGCTAAGGGTTCACTTGTAGCAGGAACCCACATGTACCGACACACTGAGACATAATAGAACCTCAGTTATCCTGCTTACAAGGGGTAAAAAGAGACAGCATAAAAGTAACTTTTTCAAAAATGAATAAGAAAAAATAGATAATCTTAAAATACTGTATCATCAATTATTTAAACAGTTTCGACAGCACATTTTCACACTACATTTTTGGAACCTATGATGACGATATTTTCCAGAATGTGATGAGCTCTGTGCTATCAGTGAAACATTGATTAAGTAATAGGATTTTATTTTTCCACTCCTTCATTAGGTGACAAATTATAAGAAAAATACTGAAAGAGTAAATGCCAAATGTGTGGAAAATCTCTCATTAGCATGACATTTCTCTGGTCTATGTAAGATTTTCCTAGTGTGTAATATTTATATTAATCATAAGAAGTAATTAATTTGTATTATTGATAGAAGACAAATGATTACTATTATTAATCAGATTACTATTCTGACAATATCTTTATCATGGACTTCAGTATAAATCGAATGTTCATAATAAAATGAGTGGAAAATAATGTTGGATAATGGAATAGCTAAAATTATGAATTACAAAACAAAGTGAAAGAATAAAAACAATCGGCAGAAATTCATGACAAAATTTCACTAAAATTATTTCATAGATGAATTTGTACGTTTTTATACTGTGTTTTCCAAGACAAATTTCTCCCATGTATCAATCTTTTATGCATCAGCAATGCCACTAGGGGTCAGTACAAGCTAAATGACCAGTTAATATCTACATTTAACTGATACATTGTCTTCACTGAATGAAAAGGAGACATTCTATAGATATTTTATGGAACATATAATGAAACTGTCTCCAAACTATAAATAACATTACTCTATATTTTTGTCTAAAATTTTTCGTATTTTTTCTAAATTAAATTCTATTTCTTTAAGATTCCCAGAACAGTTAGTTGAAATGTGTAAGAGTAAATTCGATTGTAGGATTAGGCAAAAGATCATGTTGCCTACCAAATAAACAAAGGAAAAATAGAGGCTCTGTCAAACAGATCAGTCTTAAACTTATTTATAAAAATATATTAATGTAAAATCTAGCTGATCAGATAGGTTATTAGATAAAACATACATTTTTAATATCAAGTCATAGATTTCTATCTATTAAATATAACATAAAAATCAAACTGCTAATGTTAATATGAAATACATTATATGAATATTTCGGTACAGTTCTACTTAAACAAACTGCACTGATCACAAATCAGGCAAAAGCTATTGGGTCTTCCTAAATGCTCAAGAACTGCGAAGATCTTTAGGTAGGATGCTGTGTGGTTCTGCAAATATTTCACAAAGTGCTTCAATGAAATTTCATCTGCTATGCTTGGAGATTTATTTACAATCCTATTATTGAACCAAATTCACCAGAAGAGAAACCTGGATCTTAGTCCAAAAAAGAGAAACACGACTCGAATTTGCTGACCTGTAGAATGTGTGGCTTGAAAGCCTTTTCTTTGAACGGATGCATCAGAAACAAACCGAACAAACATTTTATTTCCAGTAGCCACAAGCGGATCTGGTATCTTGTTGCCACATAGTCGTCCAAGAATTGGTGACTTTTCTGTTTCTCCATCAAATACTTCTAAGTGGTCATAAGCACATTCTTGATGCTGCTCAATCTCAAATTCACTAAATGCCTTTTTTAAAAAGAAGAAATAAAATTTTTTTAAAAAACAAATCACTCAAAATGGGATAATTTTTGGGACAGAAATACATATTAATAATATATGTTCAGGGCATACTCATAATTTAATACATTTAGAGCATTATTGAGAAAGACGTGAAATCAATAAAATACGCAATATCTGAAAAGACACAACGAGGAAAACAATGTAATAACTTCATAAGAAATTCCACTATTTGGCTATTAAAATTCTACTATTGGGCTATTTGGCTACTATTGCAATTCAATCTCAGAATTTAAACAGATTATTAAAAAATGGTGTTTTATTCTGAATTTAATCCAAAAGATTCATCAGAAAATTTCAAGCAATCATATTAAAAGATTGGTTCCTTCTGGGTTTGATAATCATAGAACCCATTGGCCATTATCCTACCCTTGGGCACTTAAACTAAACTCAACAAAGTATTATCATACTTTTAGAGAACTTAAATGCAACAAATCTTCATAGTATAAATGAAAGGAGAATAACTTTCACTATATATTTCTTTATTTAGCTCTTACAAACCCTGTCATTAGCAAACACTGATAATACTTAATGCTAGAATATTTTTAATTTACTTTTCATGTAGATGGTACACTTATTTTAATATTGGACATCTTGGAGAGTTTGAATGCTTGGCTCTTATTTATGACATTTAAAAACTATTCTAATTTACCTGTGTCGTAATTTTCATCTGTGTGACTTAGCAAATTTAAAATAAAAAATAATTAAATGTATAGCACACTGTAGATCACAAAGCAAAGTTTAATTGAGATGGACTGAAAATAACATTGTCCAAACTATTAATAGTTACATAAATTACAGGTTATTTTCCATTTCCAAAGGCTCTTTTCTTTCCCCAGAAAAACCATCATACCTTGAAGAAATAAAGCTGTGATTCCTACTTAAGTCTATAGAATAAAACTAAAATAATATAAAGAAAATAAACATGAAAAAATATGAAATACATTTCAAACTTTCTTAAAATGCTATAATCCCTACAACAAAATATTGGCACATAAACTTTTAATAAACTTATTTTATTTGATACAGTTTGCTGAAGTGATCATAATATTCAGTCTATTTGAATACATATCAAAAAAAAAAAAGACTAAAAATTGCTCTGTCTCAGTGTGAACCCACTATCTATTCCATACCACACTACATCACCCACTATCACTTCTGACTTCGGAGGAGTGAAGAAAGAAATGAAAGAAACAATTCATGTTAACTAGGGAGTAGAAGAAAGAAATGGAGTTACTTAAGAGAAGAAAGAAAAGGGGGAAAAAAGCTGATCTCCCTTTTGTCTCTTTCCACTGCACTCTACTTAAAAAGTAGAAATAAAACATATTATAACCAACAAGCATTAGAGTAATTGTTTATTATAATCATGATGGATGAAAAGGAATGCTTACTTCATTTGAAGAAAGACACTGGCTAGTACAAAAAGACTGAACATACCACAAAGAATCTCACTGGAAGGAGAAGACAGAGTAGGGAAATATAGTGAACAAGGAGACGTCAGTAGAGTCCATCTATCCTGAAGCACAACACACAAAGTAGGCGATAACTGAAGGAATGTGTCAACTTGTTACTCTCTGTAACCCAGTAGAGTACACACATGGAGTGGGATGCAGAAGATCCTGAATAAGTATGTGGATGTCTGCGTAAATCTGTCAATGTATTTACCCAAAAACCTAGCTGACGTTTATGGCCAACCTCAAGTATGAAAATTCTACAGACAGGGCCTACTAAATCTCATTTTCTGCCTCTCATGAAATAGCAGTCTGCTCCTATTACCATTGCGTATATATATATACACATTCCTAACATCGGTTTGTAATTGATAGGAAACCACTATGAGAAAATTGGCTTAACCGCACCTAGAGTTCTTTATTAAATATGAAACTAAGCCTCTGAATTATAAATGTAATGTAATTTCAAGAGGAAAAACATTGGTTCAGGAAAAGAATATCTAAAAACCACTGCATGTTGAGCAAGTATCTCTTTCGATTGTGATTTAAAGTCATTTATCTGTAAATATACAGATCAAATAACCAGGGAAACCTGCTGTGTAGAAGAGAGTATTTTAAGAAAGTTGGAGGTCGTGGCATTCTAAAGTATTTGCTATAAGTAGTGGCTAAAGCTGGGATCAGAATTTACAGACCACACATATTCAGTCCATTGATTGGTCCATTGAAGACTGAATGAGTGAGATAAATAGGTGATATTTTTCTTCCTAATGAAATGCAGGATGTCTAGCCTAAATCATAACATCTGTTTAACAGAACCAAGCAACACCACACAAAGTGGCATTGAGCTGGTGGGCTGGGGGCCATAGTGACAGCTGGTCTGGTGCCAACTGGCTACAGCTCTTTATCAAATTACTAATGGAATCAGACTGAGTCTCTAAGAGTCATATTAGTCAAAGGTTCCATAGTGACATATACTCTAGTGATGCAAACAACTCTCATTCATTAAGGTATTAATGAATTTTCTTTTTGGAATAGGTAGCAACTTGTTAGGTCAAATGCCAAGGCTGGGTGGTCCTTTTCCAGAAATCAGTCTGAACTGAAGGCTCCACCACACACAAGCAAAGGTGTGACTAACTCACAGGCTGAGATCTCGGAAGCCTGCTCCTTGTATAGTAGAGATACCCACACACAGAACCTTCCACACTCAGTGACTTTACATCAACAGAAAATATTTCCAGGCCACAGAAATGTATTATAGGAACTCTTTGGAGAGGAAAAACTTCTAAAATATTTTTCAGAGTTCATAATGATAAGGCGTGATATATCATGTATCACTTTATTCTACAACAGAAGCCGAACCATGAATCTCAATATCTAAATAATAAAGAATGTGCACATTTCCAGCCACCAGGAACCAATGCCGCAGAAATGTCCCCAGAAGACATTACTTAGGTTCCCGAAAAGCCCTGTGAGTTCACAATGGAGACAGGATAGCTGGCAAGGATGAATGTATAAAGCTGTAAGGAACTCAGATTTCCACTCTAACACTACCTTCCTTTGGTAGACTTAAATATTTTTCTTAAGTGTTGAAAACTTTGTAAGTATTTGGGTATTAAAAAACTTTAAAGCATACTCATTCCATGATTATATTTCTATAATTTTAGGTTACTAATCTAGGTTTTAGAAAGGCCAAAAAAAAAAAAAAGTGACTAACCATGGGCCCTAGTCAGAAATCCTAATGCATTTCCCACAAGACAAGCAAGCTAAGAGATTAAGGAGTCCAATTCAAAAGAAATAAAATTGAACTCTCGATATAGGCTGTGGAAATAATAACTTTACTTCTGGAACACCCAAGCAAGACTAATTACCTGGCTGGCCCCTGGCCAGGCTTCCAGACGCTGTTCACTCATATGAACATCTGTAGAGGTTCTTTTATTGAAAATACAGGCGATGGCTAAAGAATGAGGCCTTACAGAGTAACTGCATATATTCACAAAGGACGAGATAATAAAATGATAGCACTTAATGCAGAAATAAAATTTAGCAAAGGTGAACATTTAAACTAAAAGAATTAAAGAGACTGTTGCAATTTGAGCAACTGTAAGATAAGCTTTAGAGGTCCCTAGTCCCAGCCATCTTTCACCTTTTCCTGTTTTTGGTAAAAACTGGCATTTGGTTTCCCACAAAATATGTGAAGGATTAGAGGCCACTGGAAAAACATGGCATCATGGAGTACAAACCTCAGTCTCCTGATTCAAAAGAACCTTTCTTCTCCATGAGTGCTCTATAACTGTGATCAAATATATTTTTATGGATTTATGATGGATAATTATTTAACAGTTGTAGATGTTTGTGTTTTTTAAATATCCCATATATAAAGCTATAATTTGTAACTATATGTTATTTAGCAAAACTCAAGGATATGATAAATCAACTAAAAATGATATAAGCACATTAGCTTATTGCAGTATGCTCGGATGCCTAGAACTTTGTTTGTTAGTATTTTGTTTTGAATGAACATTAATTCAAAATATAAACAGGTACTACCAAATTTAATGATCAGTTGAGTCTTTTAGAACCAAGACAGGATAAAAACAGGGATAACAGATACTTGTGACTGCAATTTCTTTGTACTTTAAAGCTATAATCATTCAGTCAGTACCTCATGATTAAATAAACACACACATGCATAATAAAAACAAAGCAAATGTGTCTTTTGTGTGTCTCTGCTGTAGCAGATTGCCAAACTCAATGCCTTAAAACAACACAAATTTATTCTTCTACAGCTGTGGAGGTCAGTAGTCTAAATTGGGAAGGCAAAGCTGTGTGTTTCTAGTTCAATTCTCCTCCCCTCGAATCCTGGCAGCCTTAGTGATTTGCTTTACCAACAGAATGTTCCAAAGTAATGTTCAAGGGCTTCTGAGGCTTCCACGGCCTCTTGGGACACTTTGGGGATCCAGGATTGACAGAAAAGAGTCTGGTTCCTTTGAGACCCCCATGTTGCAATGGTCACGTGTGGGTGCCATAGTTGTCCCGGCTGAGTCAGGCTTTTAGCCCTCCACATCAAGATGACAGACATATAATTGCAACCACCTCGACCCTTCAGATATGCTTCCAGGTGAATCAATCAATGTCACATGCAACAGAAAAATTACCAGCCAAGTACTACTTAAATACTGATGCCACTCCCTCAAACTATGAGATACAACAGTGCTTGCTTTAAGCCATGAGGTTTTGGGCTATTTTGCTATGCAGCAGTAGATAACTAGATCAGTGCATAAAAGGTAATAACTGCATTATAATGCCTAAGTCTCAATATAAATCTACAATAAACTGACTCTGATAGTTCAGTTCTCATGTTAATGTACAATAATATATACTAGATTTAGATAATCATACTGTAAACTGAATATACATATGGTGAATGAACATCATGCACATGAATGCTCCTATCTCACAAAGGGCACATAGGAATTTTATTGTAATTCCTATTATCTATAACTGCTAGATCATCTAAGTGTCTTTTTGAGATTATAGCCTTATAACCCAAATTAACCAAAATAATTGTGATCTCAGACACAGTGAAAGAAGGCTTGTTTATACCTATCAGCCACTACCTACATGTCACTCGACAAAACCATACATCAAGTTACAGGACAATTTGGGTTAGAAAGTACAGCAGGCTTTCAAAATTCATAAACTATCATTTAAAAAATTATCTCATAAAATTGTCTTCAGTGACAATTTTCTTTTCCTTGCTTCTAAACTGAATAGGGAACATGTAGAAATCTTGTGTTATCCTGATACCAAAACCAGACAATTACCCAACAACAGCAACAAAAATCCTGAAGACCAGTATCACTAATGAACATGGCTGAAAAGCCTTCAACAAAATACTAGCAAACCGAATTCAACAGCACATTGAAAAGATCATTCACTATGATAAAGTGCGATTCATCCCAAGGATGCAAGTATCGTTCAACATATGCAGATCTATAAACATGAGGCAAGACATTAACAGAATGAAGGATAAAAATGATCTGATCATATTAATAGAAAAAAACATTTGGCAAATTCAATGTCCTTTCATGTTAAAAAAAAAAAACTCTCAACAAATTAGGCACATAAAGAATGTGCAACAACACAATAAAGACTATGTATGACAAACCCACAGCTAACATCATAATCAACTGAGAAAAGCTAAAAGCTTTTCCTCTAAGATCCGAAATAAGACATCGATGCCCACTCTCACCACTTCTATTCAGTATAGTACCGGAGGTCCTAGCCAGAGCAATTAGGCCATAGAAATAAAAGGCATCCAAATTGAAAAAAAAGAAAAGTTAAATTATCCCTGTTTGCAGATGACACAATCTCATGAAGAGAAAACTCTGAAGACTCCACCAGAAACCTATTAGAAAGTAATAAATTCAGTAAAGTTGCCAGGTATAAAATCAATAGGCAAAAATCAGTCACATTCTTATTTACTAGCAATAAACTATCTGAAAAAGAAATCAAGAAAACAATACCATTTACAACAGCTCCAAAAATTATAATACCTTGAAATAAACTTAACCCAGTAAGTAGAAATCTCTACACTGAAAACTATAAAACATGGATGAAAGAAAACACAAATAACATTTTTTTTCAAAGGAACAGAAAAAAACACTAAAATGTGTATGGAACCACAAAAAGACTGCATAGCCAAAACAGTCTTGAACAAAACAAAAACTGAAAAACAAAAAAACCAAAGTTAGAATCATCCTACTACCTGACCTCAAAATATACTACAAAGCTATTGTAACCAAAACAGCATAATACTGGCATAAAAACAGGCACATAAACTGACAAAACAGAATAGTGAGCTCAGAAATAAATCCACACATTTACAGCCAACTGATTTTTGACAAAGATGCCAAGAACACACGATAGGGAAAGGATAGTCCCCTCTTATCGTGTTGGGAAAACTGGATATCCACATGCAGAAGAATGACATTAGAACCATATGTCACACTATATTGAAAAATCAATTCTAAATGAATTAAAGACATAAATATAAGATTCAAAACTATGAAAACTACTAGAGGAAAACATAGGGAAAAGTTCCATGACATTGGTCTGGGCAATGACTTTTTGGATTTCACCCCAAAAACACAGACAAGGAAAGCAAAAATACACAATGAAATTACATCAAACTACAAAGCTTCTGTACAGGAAAGGGAGCAACCAACAGAGTGGAAAGACAACCTACAGAATGGGATAAAATATTTATGAACCATACATCTGATACCATGCTAATATCCAAAATATAAAAGGAATTCAAACAACTCAATAGCAAGGAAACAAATAAACCTATTTATGGGCAAAGGACTTGCATAGACATTCCTCAAAAGAAAAGACACAAAAGACCAACAGGTATTTGAAAAAAATGCTCAACATCACTAACCATCCGGAATATGCAAATCAAACCCAAAATGAGATATCACCCCACACCTGCTAGAGTGACTATCATCATAAACACAAAAGATAACAAGTGTTGGTGAGGATGTGGAGAAAAGGGAATCCTTGCATACTGTTGTTGGGAATGTAACTTAGTACAGCCATTTGAAAAAAGTTAAAAATAGAATTACCCTATCGTCCAGCAATTTCACAACTACTGAGTTTATATCAAAAATAAATGAAATCAGGATGTTGAAGGAATGTCTGTTGCTCCCATGTTCACTGCAGCACTACTCACAATAGCCAAGATATGGAATGAACCTAAGTGTCCATCAGTGGATGAATGGATTACAAAATGTGGTATATATACACAGTGGAGCCACTAAATGAAGGAAACCTTGTCATCTGTAGCAACATGGATGAACCCGCAGGACATTACATTAAGTTAAATAAGCCAAGCACAGAAAAATAAATACTACATGGTCACACTTATATGTGGAATCTAAAATGATCAAACTTAAAGAAGCAGAGAGTTGAATGGTGTTGACGAAAGGCTAGAGTGGTTGAGATGGAAAGGGTTGAGTAGATTTAAGTAAAAAATACAAAGTTTCAGTTAGATGGAAGGAAAAAATTCAATAGAACTATCATACAACATGGTGACTTACAGTTAATAATACATTATACTCTTAAAAAATGCTAAGATAGTGTTTTTTTCCCCCACAAATATGATCAAAAGATGAATAATACATATATTAATTAGCTAAATTTAGTTATTAAACAATGTACATGTACTTCAACATATCACATTGTACATGGTAAATACATGCAATTTTATCTGCCTATTAGAAAACATAAATTGAAAAAAGAAAAAAAATTCTTTCTTTCTTATTTTCCCACCCTACCTATAGAAAAAGGAATATCAATCCATGAATTGTGAAGAAAGCTCCACTGTAAACATAAGGACCCAAATGTTTTCTTTGCCTTTCATCCCTGCCCTTGCCCATAATGAAGCCAGTTGGTAACCAAGTATCTACCAGGAGCTCTTGACCTAAGAGGATTAAAATATTTCATAATTGTTCAAGTTTCATTGAACTCATTTTCTAAATTTCAGTTTTGGTTGAAATTCTTCCATAAAAATTAAAGATCTCTCCAGGCATGGTGGCTCACTCCTATAATCTCAACACTTTGGGAGGTTAAGGGGGGCAGATTTCCTGAGGTCAGGAGTTCGAGACCAGCCTGGCCAACATAGCAAAACCCTGTCTCTACAAAAATACAAAAATTAGCCAGGTGTGGTGACAGGCGCCTGTAATTCCAGCTACTTGGAAGGCCGAGGCAGGAGAATTGCTTGAACCCCAGAGGTAGAGGTTGCAGTGAGCCGAGATTGCACCTTTGCACTCCAGCCTGGGTGACAGAGGAAGACTCCAACTCCAAAAAACAAAGCAAAACTAAAACAAAAAAATTTAAAGATCCTAAAGAAACCAGGCAAAATGCTTTTATTTTACACATTGTTACATCTTGATGAAATTTCCTGTATTATAAATGTCAAAGCACATGGGTCGGTGATTGAATGGTTTGAACTGTTATTATAAAGTATTGTTCACTAAATGACTATTGGCTGATATCTGCAATAATAGTGATTTCAGTTTTGAAGTAGATAACACTAGATAACAGTTACATTACATGCAGAAAGGCAATTGGGGAAACTAAAGCAATTATAGTGTGAAAATGGCAAGAGTTAAAAAATATAGAACCAAAATGTTACTTGGAGTGGGTGGCTTATCTGTTGTGACACACTTTCTACTAATCCTGGCTCTTAGGATGCTATTGAGAGTCGGATTTTATATGAACATGATCCGTGGGATAGGATGGTGGCAATCAATATTATGCTATGAATCAGAAGTTCTGATGTGGCAGCAATGTGTGTTTTCACAAGCCTTCCAGGTAATTCTGACACATGCTAGCATTTGAGAAAACCTGGCTTACACTGTAACTACTTCCACAAAAAACACAAATTCCAATTCCTAAAATAAAGTTTAATACTTGCGTTAAAGCTCTCAGTTTGCTTCTGAATATTACCTTCTTAGGATACCAGCAGGTATGACCATGGTTGAACAGACATGCTTTATGTCCTAATTCTCAAGTTGAATATTGGCAAGAAAAATAAATCCTGCAATTTGTGAAGGAACAGATTGCCCTAGAGTTAGATGGGATGTTTCAAGCTGAAAGATATATAATTGAGAATGGATTGAGTATTGCTATGTTTAAAACCGGGGTATATTAGGAGTTCTACTTCCCCTTGGATATAGAAAGCTGGAACTAGTTTTGCTTCTACCCTGACAACAAGAAAAAGCCATGATGTAAAGTGTAAAAAAAAAAAAAAAAAAAAACAAAATCATGACATTGGTTGAACACACCAAAGCATGGAAATCACAGTAGTCTGAAGTCTACTGAATGTCAGGCCCTTCCAAGGAAAGATGTGACAGTGGCAGACTACAAGAGGAAGAGAGGTTGATATCATACAGTCAGCTGAAAAGCATTCTGATGAAATTGGTGATGGCTTGGTGAAGGTCATGTGTGGATGAGGGGAAGAGGAAACTACAGACACGAGGGGAGCTTGTACACACTTGCGGATCCTTTTCCATGGACCTCCATCTCCTGCTCACAAGAACATTTGTGGAAAAAGCAGGAGGTGGGTGAGTGCCTTTCTTCGTGTTTCAGGCTTGAGAAAGGGAAGTGGTCACTGCCACGAGAAAAGTCTGAAGCCTCATTGTATTTCTTCTTCAGAAAACACAGCCTTAAGCCTCTGAAGGAGAAGCAGAAAACCCTGCCACCCCTACGACAAAGGTCCAGAGCCACTGCAGGCAGAGGAAATGTCAAAACAAAACAGACACAACAAAATAAAACCAAAACCAAAACCTACTACCCCTAGGGGAAGTCCTGGATTCAGGATCAACTACCAGTAACTAGAGATCTTCTACCACTAGGAGACTGAAAAGAAACTCTCTCCCAAGGAAGATTCATAAGATATATAGACAGAGTTTCACTGCCACGAAGAGAAGAAAAAGGATCACCGAGAAAGCTCAACACCAAGACCCGAACATGCAGGGCCTGCCTAAGGTGGAGTCTGTACTGAAATAATAAAGAACCCTTTGCCTTCACCACCAGACTAGCAAGCACCAAGTAACAAGCAACTGCCATCTATCACTGATAAAGACAAAAAAGGGTGGAGAGGAACGATATTTGCGCTGGGGATGAACAGAGAAGGTATGAGTGAAACAGAAGCATTGAGAAAACACCTCTTAAATCCCAACCTCCACCCGAAGAAAAAGGAATTTGAAGCCAGTGGTGCAATGAAGATAATAATAGAACAAGAAAATCCAATCTTGGCTTAATTAGATCCACCTAACACCCTTCTCCATACACACAAATACACGAATAAGCTAACACAAGAGATGCATCCGTTTCCAGACATAAAGTCTCTACTATTGCACACATAATGTCTTATTTTAATTTAAAAAAATGAGACACAAAAGGCAAGAAAAATCAAACACTGCTAAGAGACGAAACAATCAACAGAACAGACCTGAGCACATGGCCCCTATGTTTATATCAAATGGAATTTAAAGGAACTACGAATTTAACGTTGATAAGTTAAAGATCCTAGTGAAGATGCACAGAATATGCAAGAACAGATGGAAGATTTCAGCAGATAAACGGTGTTATGGATTGAATTGTGTTTTTCTAAAATTAATGTTGAAGTCCTAACCCCCAATGTGATATGTTTAGGGACGTAAGAGACACTGGAGCTCTGTCTCTCTCTGTGAATACACAGAGAAAAGGCCATGTGAGTATACAGTGAGGTGGAGGCCATATACAAGTCAGAAAGAGAGGCCTCACCAGACACTAATCCTTGTTAATTACAACTTAATCTTGGACTTCTAGCCTCCAGAACTATGAGAAAATAAATTTCTGTCGTTTAAGCCGTAAGTCTGTGATAATCTGTTATGGCATCCCAAACAGACTAACATAACTGGAAACTATAATAAGTGAAACGTAAATGCTAGAAATAAAGAACATGGTAATAGAGATAAAGAATGCTTTTGACAAATTTATCAGTAGATTCAAGACAGCTGAAGAAATAATTACTGAATTTGAAGATAGGTCAGTAGAAATTACTGAAACTTAAACTCAGAAAGAAGGGCAAAAAATGAACCGAACATCCAAGAGTTGAGGAATAACAGCAAACAATCTAGCCCGTAAGTAATTTGAATCCCAGAAGAGAGACAATGGCACAGAAGAATTATAAGAAGAAATAACAATTGAGAATTTTCAAAAATTAATGACAGACCCCACAATACAGATGCAAGAAATTCAGATAATTCTGAAAAGGAAAAACACCAAAAAATTATTAAACAGAAACATACACACACATAAACACATACACCTGCATACATTATATTCAAATTGCTGATAAAAAGAAAATTTTGAAGGCAGCCATAGAAAAAATAATCACGACTTATGATATAATGATAAGATTTACCAAAGAAGTATGGAAAACTATGTAAGCCAGAAAAAAATGGAATCATTCAAGATGGAGAAAGAAAACTGTCATCCTAGAATTCTATATGCAATGAAAACAGCTTTCAAAAGTGTTAATGTACATACTTCATACCAAATATAAAAATAAGTTATTCAGAAAGAAGGAATATGATATCCAACAAAAATTTGAATTGAGACAAAGAAATGTCTTCATGAAAATTAACTTTTCCAACTCTCTTAAGAAAATGAACTCCTTAAAAGAATGCAGCCTCTATATTTCAGCCCATAAGGCTCAGGAAGTTACCATAAGGTTCAGGGAATCATCCTCTCAATCAGGACCTTGGACAGGACTGGAGAGCAGTTGAGTTCCTCTAGTGCTGTCTCTCAGCATTTAGTATCCTTCAACAGTGTGGCTGAAATGAACTGATATCTCTGTCTGGGAAATCACTTACAACTATGGAGATTGGAAGGACCTCCATACTAAGAATATGAATTTCTTGGCAACTGTCTCTGATTTTATTACAATGTTGTATATAAATAAGGCCTTTTTATTGGCCAATAATATTCACTGAGGGAAGAGTCAACACAAGAAATTTAAAAATTAAGCTTATGATTGGACTCATCTAGTGAGCTACCTTGGACTGGTAGCCTCACTCCTCAGACAATTTTTGTCATTATAGTGCCTGCTGGGCTCTTTCCTGAGCCTTGTTAGTTGGCACTGCCTTTTGCTTCTAAAAACAACATATTGCAGGAAATTGTTAACATTTCTACATTTCTATATTTTTATTTCTTTAGATTATACCCTTCAAACACTCTGTGGCCTATAATGAAATTTAACATTTATTATCAGGTTATTATTTATGACTAGGCCAGAATGCAAAATGCGAAGAATGCAAGCGAGATGAGACATTATACTCATATTTGAATTACTCATGCCTGATAAAATGTGGGCAAAATCCAAGGAAATCAGTATCTTTGTACAGAGGGCAACATATCATGCAAAAATAATATTCTGTACACCACAAGACAAAATTGATTCTATTATGAAAAATACATATGTATATGGAATTGGTATAACCAGTAGAATATGTTATGCTGGGTTTAAGTGAATTATCATTCTGTGCTTTCTGGCAAATTTCTGATTCTTTTATTTCTTCATTTATTTTCCAAATTTGAAAATATAATTACCAGTAATATATTAGGAAATAAAGACTACTGTTTTGAAGCAACTTTGGTAATGCCTTATAAAACACCCAGAATAAGAAACACTAGAGAACAACGTGGCAATCACCTTGATCTAGGAAGTCAAGTCAAGGATTTTAGTGTAAGGAGGAAAGCATGAGACAAAAAATCTTTTCCAGCTGCCTATGATTCAATTCAATTAGATAAACTTCCATTTTATTTCCTAGTGCTTGTAATGCAAGACAAGGGCAGTCAGCTTAATGGAAAGTAAAAGGATGTGCTCACTTACTAATTTGATTCGGTGGCCGGGAGTGGCGCTGATCTCCCAAGTGCATTCTTTCCTGCTTGGGTACTTGTCTGGCCAGTTGGGACTGGTGATGAGGCCACTTGGACTGTGGATCTTCTGTTCACACTCAGCTGTACCAATAACCATAATATCAGACAGTGTGGCAATCCAGCCCAGGTTTGAGGCAGAAAGCAAGCAGCCTATTTGCCCACTGCCCTGCTGAAAGATTTTCCTGAATACCAGCTAATTATCACTTCCGTGTCGGTTATCATATTCATCTGCTCTGGGAAATCTGTTGCTGAGTATAATCAGCCAATGTTTGTTGTCTGCCTCACATGAAATTAAGTATTTACCATAAATCAGATAAATGCCTAAAATAAAATGAACTTTTATTTTAAACTGATGGGTCTGTGGCTCAGACTTTAACAGTGCAACATATATTGACAGTCGAGAATATCAACACTGGGTGTATTTAATCCAATGTCACAAACAAACATCATTGGACTATGCCATTTGCAACTTTTTTCCTATTAAAAGAAACATCATTTACAGCTAATTAATATCATGAAGGCACCTTTTGAATCACGTATTTACATTTTCTCTCTCCCTTAGTTAAATATACACTTGAATACCTGTATCATAATTTTAGCTTCTAAAATAAATTAGCCCTAATTTTATCAAAGCAAGTGGAAGCACTAAGAGGAAAAATAAATGAACAGCTATTAGCCCTGGAGATGCTTCTGAACTTCAAAGGATACCTCATTCAATCAGTATAATTATTTAATGTTTTTTTTTAATTAAAATAAGCTCATTTTAGACAAGATCTTTCCACATGGTTAATGTTAAATTTCAAAAACACTTATTATCCTCAAGCTGTGTTCTTTCTATATAATTTAGGAAATTCTATAACATACACCCTTGTTTAGACTGGGATTATTTGTTATGTATTGTGTACATATAACTTTCTAAAATTTCCTGAGCAATACATTTGGTGAAATACTTTATTCAACGGAAAACACACCGGTTATACCCTTCGGGGCCACAGGGCAAGGGTAACATGGCCCAACATTAGTTAGTGCACTTACTGTAGTTGCTGTTGGCCCCGCTGCTGCAATCATTCATACTAGACCTTCACCTTAATTGTGCTAGGTTTCCATAGGGAGATTTGTATTTGCAACAGAAGATTACAATAAAGTGGAAGGTAAAATTCAGTTCCTGTCTGATAATCTATGATTATGGTAGCAAGACATAGCCTTGAAAGTTTGGATCCAGTCATGACAAGGGTTTTCTAAATTTCATCGTCCCTGTCTCAGCCTTGCAATGTGAAATGTGATCTCTGCAGGATGTGGCGATGACACTGAGACTAGGTTGAGAGGATCGTTGCTAAAGTGTACAAGGAGCATGTACTATAGTGAAGGTAAAAGATGATCCAACCCCTTTCCTGGCAATAGGACAAGTTTATTAAGGTGCGTCTGCATGTTGTTTTATCTATAATGACGTTTCCTATATCATTTATGTAATGAACAGAGACATATTTGCTACCTGTGATCCACAGACTACATGTATAATCTATAATCTATAAAAGCTGTCTTGTTTTTTTTCTCTGAATTACCTTCAATGTCTGCAAAACAAAAAACAAAAACCTGGGCCAAGTGCGCTGGCTCATGCCTGCAATCCCAGCACTTTGGGAGGCCATGGCCGGTGGACTGCTTGAGCTCAGGAGTTCGAGACCAGCCTGAGCAACATGGCGAAAACCCGTCTCTACAAAAAATACAAAAAATTAGCCAGGCATGGTGGTGTGCACCTGTAGTCCCAGCTACTTGGGAGACTGAGGTGGGAGAATTGCTTAAGCCTGGGAGGTCGAGGCTGCAATCAGTTGAGATCACCCCACTGCACTCCAGCCTCAGCAACAGAGGGAGACCGTGTTTCAAAATAAAAACAAAAACGAAAACCCCCAAAACCCACAAAAACCTGGGCCTATTTCCTAATCTATTGATTTAATAGCATATCGTATCTTACCAAGTTATAGATATTATGCTTATACATGAAAGGAGAGAAAGAAAAATTCCTGCTTGTATATGATTCTGCACAATGTCATTAGCTCAATGAAAAAAAGAAAATCCTCGACTTGTAACCATATTTCAAAGGAGCTGAATGGAACAAGGGTCAGCTCAGGATATTCTCTAGTATTCCAATGTTTACACAAAACATTCTTATCTAACTGTGGTTAGAGTCAGGTACCTTCCAATGTACATATGGTGACTAAAGTTATAAAATTTGCCTTAGTAATTCTCCTCTCAAAACATGCATAAATCCAACTTAAGTAGAAAATTCGAGAACAGACTGTCAAAGGAAGAAATAAGAGCTGAATAACTATTTATTGTTCTTGTCTAGTTCATAGTGGCTAAGGGGATTAAGATGACTACTTTTAAAAAGTTGTGGAATTTTGTAAGGCCTTGGGGACAAAATCTGGTAGGGTATGATTGTGCTACTATTAAGCTTTTCTGGACCAACACCATGACTTCAAACTTTAAATGACACAGTATCTACCATTTTCAAATGTCTTCCTTTTGGTAGGCATTTGAGTTTGACACTCCTGGTATTTAAAGGGACATCACTTATGTAGCACATGCACAAGATATACAAGATATTTTTGGGAGGAGTATTACATCAAATGCAAAACATTTAGCAGAAGTTAAGTTTAACTATGCATGCTGTTATAAGGTCTGTTCCACAAAGACCTGGGGAGAACGTGGTGCTTTTCTGGCTACCAGATGGTATCCTAGCAGCTACTATGTCTGTTATACAAAGCTACTCTAATGCCACCTATATGCAAAGTACAGATCCAGTCATTTGCCTTGGATCTTTGAACATTACACAGAATTTTGTTTTTAGACATTTCGGTAGCCCACCATGAGATCACTCATTGAAATGATTAACTTTGCTTGGAAGCAGTGCTTTATCCAAACCACATGTAATTCTACATGTTGTCAAGAAAAGTGTATTCCTTTCCATACCTTCCTTGCAATCATGTTTATTTTCATGCAGCACAAATCCATTACGGCACTGACACATGTAGCTCCCCATCGTGTTGACACATTCGTGCTGACATCCACCATTATCCTTAGAGCATTCGTCTTTGTCTAGCAAAGAGATCAATCCCATGGTTTAGTAAGTAACTTTAAAAACAAAGGATATCAAAGGGAGTCATTTAGTTGTGGTTAACACTGCCAAAGGGTAAACTAAGTCATGGTTTCTCCTGTTCCCAACATAAAACAAACAAAAATGTATGATCTCTTAGTTGTACCCTTTCCTTGTTTAGCTTGTAGCCTCGTACCATGAATCAAATTTCCAAGACCATTAGTACTATGATAATAACTTGTAACCCTCTTTTATTCCTATGCTGGAGTAGAAGTGTTAGGTAGGAGAAAGAGGGAATCAGTAGATCTTTCTTTCAAATTAACCCTAAACATTTACTGCTAATTTTAAAAAATAAATTTAAAATTGTGCATAGTTTGAATAGGGGCAAGAAATAGCATTTAAATAGAGGGATATCCTTCAATATATTAACCATGGTATACAGACAGAGGCTAAACAAGGTTCCAAGATTTGTATGTAATCACTTTAAAAAAATCACTCAGTATAATTACTGTAGTTGATTTTTTTTCCCCATTAACTTTGCGGTTATGCTTAGCATTAATGAATTTGGACATTTCATAGCATTCCAAGCAGAAAAAAGGCATAATTAAACTATTCTACAGAAGAAATGAAATTTATGTATTTTAAACAAATATACTGTGGCAGACAAGTTTATTAAGAAGTCATCCCCTAAAAGGGCTTTTAGTGTGCTAGAAGTAAGGTAAAGATTAGACTAGGAAATATGAGCCCCAAAAAATAGCCAACAAATTCACTACAGGGAAAAAAGCCAAGCTAGATTAACAGGCAGTCAATTCGGTGAGGCATGAACCATCACTCATGTCACTCAGCTGTCATTCCATAGCTGGCCTGTCCATTAACGTCAAAACTGGCAGATTGTTCCTGACATACATTCATGATGGCATGTCACTCAGACTTTCATCACTCCCACACATAGAGAATGAAAAGGACGAGTTACATCATATGAGGAGTTAGGCTGAATTCAAATTGGACACTCTCAGCTGATTTTGCTAGTGAGCACTGGCAAGCTCTTGGTGGCATAGAAATTATACTATTTTTGCTTTTTTATCAAATCTATATTCATTCCATGGAAAAAATGTTTAGGGAAGGTATTTTTATCAAAGAATCTGATGATAATTTTTAAAGGTGCATCTATTTTGTCACATTTGAAGATTGATTACATAACACACACGCTTACAGGCAATATGAATGCATTGGCACTATCTGAATATTTTAAATACACACAGGCAATCTCAGTTTTTAAAGAATATATCATAATTAGCATATTTGTGAGTTATGTGTTCTCCACCTATCCTTGACACTTCCATTATTCTTTCAACACTTACTATGGAGAATAAGCCAAAAGCAAAACAAAATAAAAGCAGAACAAAGACAATCATTCTGTGAAAGAGCATCAAACAACGAAATGTAGAAAAAAGTAGCAGTTAATAGAAAATTAGATTTGTATAATCAATTTTAGAGAAATTTAACATAATTTTGAACTCTTATTCCATTAGCTGTATCGACAGTGAGAATTATAGTTTATAAATTACAAATGACTTATACAGAACGGGTGGACAGTAAACCATACTTCCTACCACCGTGGTATCAGCTGCCTGCATTTTCTAATGCAGATGGTTAAGCAATGAATTGCTTAAATTTGTTTTTCACTCTTACTTTCCAGAGGCTCTTTCCCTTACGAAGCTTCAGAAAAACGCTTCCTTATGAGTGAATGTAGAATTTATCTCTGCTAAACGGAAGAACCAATTAAGAAAATGCTGGTGACAGAATTATTCTGAAATAGACACATATTTCCTTTGAAAATGTTTATATAATGATGGTTTTATATACTTAATATAAGACCTGATAGAGTGAACTTTAGTTGTACCCTGGGTCAACCAGACTTTTGAGAGTAGCTTGGAAACCTAACAACTGTATGCAAAGTAGCTTAGAGAAAATTAGTTCACATTTGCAATTGACTGATAAACAGATGAACTGCTCAGAGACAAACAGTGAAGAGGCAGAGATGGCCTGAATCTCACCCTTTTATTGGTACCTATTTGGATTGCCATGCATGAAAGATACAAAAATGTTAAAATTCAAAGGTGAATACAAATGTTATTCAATAACACATGCATTATTGCTGTGTTTAAATCCAGTCATTTTGTAATAAAAAGAATTCCAAAACATAAAATATCCCTAAAATCCAAACTTCATTCTAGTGGAAAGGTCATATTGCTCATATTTCGGAGTATAATTAATTTCAAGATCTGTTAAAAAATAAACTGACCTATAGTAATAGTAACTAAAGAGAGATAAAATACAAAATGAAACCAATTATATTTCCATGATTTTGTAGCCAACCATTCATACTCTTGCTGTGCTAAAAATAATAATAATAATAATTTCAGAATAATTTTTGGAAGAAGAGAAAGCAGAGGAGGAGGAGGAGCAAGAGGAAGAAGAAAAGAAAGAAGAGGAAGAAGATGAAAGACAACAAGTATAAGACAGGGAAGAAGAAGAGTTATTATTATTTATATAGTCATTATTCTCTAAGTATCTGTTATTTTTTACTTTCCCAATTTATCAGAGTTTCCTGCCTTCATTCACACATCTGATATAGCATAATTTAATTTAAGGTTGCATGAAAATGAAAAGTTATCAGTTAGGTAGCTAGAATATACTTATGAGTTAGTCTAAATTTTAGCTAAATTCAAAACTGAACTAATCAAAATAGCATCTAAAGGCAACAGAAGAAAGTTATTATGTCCTGAAAAGTAGCATATAAAACTGTACCTCCATGTGTCAAATAGTCATATGAAAAGAGAAAATTTCAGGAAATCATTGGAATACCTAAAATTATCCAGATGTTTTACATCATTCAGACAAAAAATATTTTGGTATTTTGCACTATATTTTGAAAAATATTGTAATTCATCTGTGGAGTAGTAAATATGGTGTGGTTGTTTTAAAATCACTTGTTTGAACAGGAGTTAATAGAGTATTCTAATTAAAGTGAATGCAATTTTGGATTTCTTATGTTGATGAGAAATGGCAACTTCATACAAGATAAGTTCTGCAAATATATCATAGATTTCTTGTTTATGAAAGGCCATCAAACTTGGCAAAAAGCTATTAGCAAACATAATTAACTTCTGTTTTCACTTTCCATTTCTCCTCTTAGGACAAAAACTCTGTTTTGAAGAATACAAATCCAAGGAAAGAGAAAAGGGAGGAGGAGAGACATTTAAACATTTCTCATAATGTCTGCGTAACACATTCAATAACTGAAATTTCTATCAATAATTTATTGAAATTTTCTGGCATTTTCATATACTAGACACAAAATAAAGAAAAAAGTGTTTTTCTTAGTGCTAGAAATAAATGTTTTATTGAGGAGAAATAAAAGCATTTATTTTCTGCAGATGGAAATTAGCCCCCTTCTCTGGAATGGACATGTCTGCTTTCCATTCCTTCATGTCAGATAAAGACAAGGCCCATCATTAGGAAAAAGGAAGAGGGTATTCTTCCATCAGAGGCCTGCAGCGAACCTCTGAGACTATCAGAGGTCACCAATCTATGAATGATACATACTGGATGGAACTGAAGTTGCAACCTGTATCAAGTTCTTGCAATATTCAAAAATAAAAATTTTCTCTTTGCAGAAAGCTTCCTTATCTGTAGGAAAAAGAAGTCAATTGTCCAAGCAACAGAACAGAAACATACAAGAGCAGGTATTCTCAAATTAAATGTTCAGGATCTGAAATAAATGGACACATGCACAGCACACACAGGCCTGACATAAAACTATCCAGTAAATAATCACCTACAAAAAAGCACCAATAAACACTAGGAGAGCTACAACAGAGATAATTTTCTGTTTCCATAAACATGCAAATATTTAAATACCATTAATGATGAAAACTTGGAAGCAGGATTCAAAATCATACAAGAAAGTTGTGTTACTGTGTGTAATTAATCACCTTAAAATTTTGTTAGAGTAGTATCATGTCGAATTTCATCTGCAAATGTCAACAACCATTCCATGAGAGAAACAGTGGACAAGAAGGACACTTACAAATATCAAGACACACTCACAGGAAGATAAGATGAGGAGCATGTCAATTGAAATTACTTGAATTTAGAGCTAGAAAGATTGCAATGCACACATTATTTTAAGTGACTCCTCCATTTGTTACAGACAGATGAACTGGGAGTCGGAAAACGAGTTTTAGTCCATTTCTGTCCTTGAGCAAGTCCCTAGGCTTATCAGCAATGGTTAGATCACATTCCTAATAGATTTTTCCCTGAGGGAGACTGCTACTATTCTTCACATTTTCTGTTCTCAGAATCGCAGAGTCATAACTGAATCTTTTCATTAACAGAGGGTTGCCTATAAAAGGCAAAATGCCTATGCTCAACGCTCATTGCCTGAAGTCATTTTTATATTATCTCCAAATAATGCTATAATTAAAATTTTAAAAGATGTCAAGTTCCCAAATGTGCTAATTTTTTCAGGTATAAAGTCCTACTAATATTTCTGTTATGCTTAACTCATTTAAAGAAAAGAAACTCTTCTGAGCGGAATACTCTTAGCTTTGCTTCCTCACTTAAAATTAAGTAAATTGCATCGTGTATACCTATGCAGCCTTGCAGACTTGTGCTCAAATATGTCATATAAAATTAAGTTTGGTTTTACTATCATATAAACTAAATCATTGTGGTTAATCTAGTAACAAATCTCATTTAGTCCAAGAAAATAACACCAAGCTATCGTTGGACCATATATCTTCTAGAAAATGTCTATGCCACTATATTCTGAATTACCTGAAAATAAATAAAGCCACAAATAATTCTATATAATGTTCAAATGGTCTTATGTTGGCTTCCTAATTTCTTTATTTGCTTTAATATTACTTCATTGTATTGCTCTTTAAATATACCCTTGAATAAGCGTAGCATATTACACTGATTTTTACAGAGCAGCTTATAAATTATTTTGCTATAAAATCCAACGACTTCTTAATTTTTAAGCTACGGTATTTTCATGACTCATTTATGATATTTAGTCAGAATTGATAGATGAGAGTTTCTTAATTTTATGAGCATGGAAGTGATGTGAATTATTCTGCTAAAAAGTTCTTAGAGACATCCCTTCAATGTTATTTCTTAAATCTAAAAAGTGTTTGTTTTAAAAATCTGAGGCTATGTGCAAGGAAAGCTAAAATCTCTTATGCAATTATTTTATTAGACAATGATATGTTGAAAATAATACTATAAATATATTATTTCATTTTATGTTAAAACTTAAATATATTTGTCTTTTTCCTGATGTATCACTTAACTGAAAGAAAGCTAGAGTTTTATTTTTAATAGCTTTCTTTTCCAAATACTATAGAATCACTTATTACCAAATATTATTTTTTACTATTACTGAGTTCCTTGAAAATTCTTAGAAGTTCTTGGAAAAAGAATGTGGAACAAATAGCTGAACATGTTATATTCTGTGTTAAGGTTTCATAAAGCCACAACTACTTCTGAAATTTTTAGAACACTGGCTATAAACATAACCATTTTAGACTACGTGTTTATAAAATATCTCTTGATTGATGTATATAATATATTAACATCTTTATTAGATTGCCTGTAATAAAATATTTGGGAATTTAACTCAATTCGATACACTTGTATTAATATTAACTTGTAGTAATATTTATTAACTAATGAAGAAATAGGTGTCTATCAGGCAATGTTTGCAAACTAGAAATATTTGGCTAACAGTAATAGGTGGAAACATGATAGGAGCTTTTTTTTCTTTTAAATTTATTTTTATATTTTAATTAAAAGAAAACTCTGAGAAGAAAATGGAGAAAACCATAATGCATCGTCTTTCCACCCTAACCAAGCATTCTTGGTATTTTCATATGGCAAATTTCAGGTTTGTTCCAACCTGCATTCTTAGCTATCTAGACAGTGCATGCACTGTTTTATGCCTAGATTTCCATTAACATTTTACCACCTACAACATTTTACACCATGGAATGGCTGAACCTTCTTTGTAGCACAGAAGAGTCCACAAAGTGCATTTGCCATAACTTATTTATGATTTTCCTGTTGTCGCAATATTAGGTAGCTCCAAATTTCTGTCACTATCACATCATTTTGAAATTCGTTTTCCAGATTTCGAGATATTTCTTGATGAAAGAGTCCCATGAATGGGATTTCTGGGGCAAATGGAGTAGTAATTTTAATGACTCTTGAAATTTCATTCTGTAGAATTTGTGACAATAAATCCAGTAACACACTTTGTCAAAACCCCCCATAGTGAGTTTTAACATTTAAAAAAACTTAGATTTTGTTTGTGAAGTATAGTATCTTTATAGTTGGCATACTTACTTTCTAATAATGTAGTTACAGTGAATTACTTGGCTTTTGACATATGATTATATATTATCACACTGAAAGCATTATTAGAACTCTAATATTTGCAATGTGAACAGGCATCAATTAAAATGGATAATCTTCTGTAAATTATGACTTCAGAAGATCATCATAATGAGGACACTTATTCACCTAAACTCTTATTTTCTGCCATCTCTTGATAATACAATAGCAATTTATTACAAACATGTATTTAACCTTCCCTTTTCCTGGGTAAACATCTTTCCCTGGGTAAACATCTTTCCCGCTAACAGAAACTCCCAGGAAATTACATGTGAAAGAGATCTAATCACGCATCCAGAACCACAGTATTTTAAATATCAATCTGACAAACAGCCAAGACTTTTTAAAAAGGGAACCCTGAAAATTTATACTTAATAATAATTGTCTTGGACTTTACAAAACAATAATCTAATAAAGAAGTGAAAATTATATCCGCTGTTGTTTTCCAGGTCATAAGGAAAAGAACTAATGCCATTTGCCAAGGTCATGATCAGGTCTTATGGTTAAGAGAATGGTCTTCAGACCAAGAGATACTAGGTTTAAATGTTCTTTGACACCGAGCAGCTTACTTAACTCCTCAGCTGCCTCATCTGTCATATAAATATGTGAATATAACAATATAAAATGAAACTTTGGGGTTTAATTTCTTCATGAACTTCATTGTTCAGTTTAGTTAACTAATCGTCAAACAATCTAGGCTAGACTCTTTGAAAACTATTGTCATGTTAATTGATTTATATATATATGTATTTTAAGTGCACTGATAAATACTTAAAACATGGATGATTGTATGAAATCAATCATACAATCATCCATGTTTTAAGTATGCATCAGTGAACATGATTTACAGCAAGTTACCTGTTATTGGCTCAAGTACTACCAAGGTGCTCAGTTAATTTTACAAAGCACATTTCCACAGAGATAAAGAATAAAGACCATATATGCTCATGTGGTAGAGAGCAGTACCTTCTGCACAAGCCTTCAGAGCTGTATTTCAAAGAATTAAGGAAGCATCTCTTATATTTCAACAGTACTGTTTCTAAGGACATGAATAATCTGTTTTTATAATTTGGAAATTTTTTTCTTACCAAAAATATCAGAAAGCAAGTTTTAAATTTTCTCAGTAACTAAATTTAATCATACTTTGTAGTCAGTATTTGTAGCATGTTTCTTTTCTTAAAACAATTTAAAATTAAATATATGACTAAAGTAACATAAAAAGGATCCTGAATACATTATTTTTAAAAATTATTTTAGATTCATGTGGTACGTGTGCAGGTTACATGAGAATATTGCGCAATGTTAGGGTTTGGGGTTTCTACTGAACCCATCACCCAAATAGTGAACACAGTACTCACTGGTAACTTCAATTATTATGACAAAATTCATTTACTTCATAATTTCAATTTTTAAAATAAATATTTAGATAGCGCTAAGATAAGTAACCTGTCTCTACCTAAACGCTGTGTCACTTAAACTTCATAAAACACATAATATTTATAAAATAGTGAAGTCTTAAAAAGTCTCATTTTCATTAAAATATTAAAACTGTACTTTGAATAATATGAAACTTAAGTGAATACCTGAGAGGCATTTGTAAAAGGTCATTTAAACTGGGAATAAAGAAGGAAATGAGAAAACGGGAATCGAGGTCCATTGTATTCTGGAGGCACTTTTCTGTATGACTTGGAACTCAATGGAGCTTGTGAACCATTAACTTCAATTACACTGAAAACCCCAAACAAACCCTGGACATTGTAAATCTCATTAATTTTAAACACATGAGGACCAGAATAAATGGCCTTTGAATTAACTCAATCCAAATTACTAATATTAAAACATAATTGGAATTCAGTTGCTCTAAATTGCTTGCTAGCTGTAAAGACAGAATAGATTGCTATGCTAAGGTTTGTTACAATTTTATCTACTTGGGAAGTTTCAAAATAATGTTTTTATAAAGTATGATACTGAGATTGAGAAAAAAAATTTCTTGTTTTTTTTTTTATATATTTCCATAAAATCTGGGGAGTTTTATAAAATTTCAGATCTTTAAGAAGGAAATTTTACTTTGAGTTGCTTAAACTAAATGTTAAATTCCGAACACAAAAGTGCAAACCATTAAATACATCTAACAATATACTATATTTAGTAAAATTATAATTTCTGTGTTTCTAAGTTTCTATAACAATGAGGCTAAGCACAATTTTAATATTAGCCTAATAATAATGAAAATAGGAAGAAATACATTGCTAAATAAAAAGATATAAAAGTGTTGCTAAAATGAGACTACATTTTCCAAACACAAAGAAAAATTATTTTGAAAAATCTGCCCCTTTTTGGAGGTCTTGTATCATTATTTCCATCCACCTATAAAGAGCAAAGTCACTGTATAAAAATATTACTATAATTAAAAGTATTGTTGGTACCAGCCTTTATAATATCTGACTAGATTTTATGTAAGATCTAATTGTTTGCAGGCAACATTTCATCAGGGCCCCTCTTATTAATATCCTAATTTTAAGCAAAATATTACTAAACTTATGTCAAATGGTAAGGCCTTCTTCTTCAAGTTGCATTTGCAGAAAACGATGAAAAATAGATCACATACAACTTAATCCAATCCACATTGAAAATCTGTAATATACACACACAACATGTGAATACTTATACCTGAGAAAAAATGTGCTTTGAAGCCCTTCTTGGATACAGTATTGTCAGATTTGAATTCGATTCTCATATTGTTGAACTGGGACGTGATCACTTCAGGCACTTCAGCACCACAGAATTTGCCATGCAATTTAGACTCAGAGGAAAGACCACTCCAGATCTCCACATAATCATATTTGCAAACCTAGAAAAAAACGTGGTTATCAGTTGCCAGATGTGTGAGTACAAGATGATTGACATTTAGCTTAGAAAAATGTATCTTGTTTTTCCCATTTTACTCTTACGGTAGTCAAACTAGAACTAACAGGTAAGGAAAAAAATCAGGCCAGACACGGTGGCTCACTCCTGTAATCCTAGCACACAACTACTAGCAATAGAAACAGCTCTTTCCATTGTAGAGATGAGAAAACTGAAGTTCGGAGATTTTTATAGAGCTCGTCCAAAATGATGCTTGTCATACATACATGGCACTGTGGTGATTAACAACAAGGAGTTTGGCTTAGTCCAGTGCTGTCTCCCAGAAACACCACGTTCTAACGAGAACAGCACCATTAGTAACTTTAAAATGAAAGAGGGATACTTGATGTATAATAAAAAAGATTATTTGCCTTTTAAACTTACTAACAGGACTGATATATCTTAATTTCTTTTTGTTGCTGAGTGCTGTGAAGTTACTCTGTAGGACTGCTGCAGGACTACAAACACATAGGAACGCTATTCCGTGCAAAGAAGGTAAGAATTTATATTAAAATAAGATAGCCTCTTTCTGATTTATATATAATATACCAACAACACCAAAATGGAAGAAGCTAAATGAATACCAGGTATTTTTAAGCAATTTTATGGCCACTAACAGATGTTTCCATAATACACTTTTCCAAAGTTCCAACAGGGCACACGTTCAAGAACAAATCTTGCATGAATGACCTTATTACATAAATGTGTAATTAGCAAGGTTTAACAATGCATATGATTGAACCCTGGGGCATGATCTGTGCTTTGAAATATGTCAACTCAAATTACTGGTTCTTGTGATATTAATTAGGTGATAAATAAGCAAAATGCTGCTAGGGAAAATGAAATAAGTTTTCTACTGACTTTGTTACAATTGCAATTTTTGTTTGGAGAGTTCCAACATAGTATAAAGGACTGTTTCCAAGGCTAAAGATGTTGCCATTGACTTTCCTTTGCAATATCAATATAATGAATAAAATAATGATGTTTTAAGCCTAACCCATTATTCTGTAAGTCAAGTTTTTGCTCAGGCCTTTTATTTTAAATAGCTAAGTTGTCCAACTATGAACATACAGAGAATTCTGTAACAGCTTTCTACACAGTAGCACCATTATAAATTAAAGAACACAAGAAGATGTGAACAGAGTTTGTAAAGAGAACTTCTATGAATGGTGACCCTATGAGAATAATGCTTAAAGAACACAAAACCTTAGTTACATAAAGCCATCTCCCCTGCTTTCTCCTGAACGCAGACCTCTAGACTTACTACAAATATCTATGGATTAATAAATCAAAATGTCACGCCCAACGCAGTAATAGCTTAAGGGAAAATGATGGGAGTAGATGTCATTCAACACTAAGTTCATATCAAATCATAGAATTGGTAAGGACATTCCCATTTTCAAAAGCTGTAGTTCAAAAAGAAACCTCTCTAAAAATAGTATAAAATTATTTTCTTTACTTATTAAAAGAAAATGATATTTCATGTGGATAAAGTATGTTAAAATGATAAATTGCAGTCTTTCTCATTATAAAACTTACATATAATATTAAAAAGAAGCTCAAACGGCCCACTGAGTTCCAAGATTCTACAATATGTAGAATTGAAATATGTAATTGAAATATGTAAGTTCATCCCTTTCCTTTTTTTTTTTTACTTTTAAAAATTATACTTTAAGTTCTAGGGTACATGTGCACAACGTACAGGTTTGTTACGTATGTATACATGTGCCATGTTGGTGTGCTACACCCATTAACTCATCATTTACATTAGGTATATCTCCTAATGCTATCCCACCCCTTTACCCCCACTCCACAACAAGCCCCTGTGTGTGATGTTCTCCACCCTGTTTCCAAGTGTTCTCATTGTTCAGTTCCCACCTATGAGTGAGAACATGCAGTGTTTGGTTTTCTGTTCTTGCAATAGCTTGCTGAGAATGATGGTTTCCAGCTGCATCTATGCCCTACAAAGGATCTGAACTCATCCTTTTTTATGACTGCATAGTATTCCATGGCGTATATGTGCCACATTTTCTTAATCCAGCCTGTCATTGATGGACATTTGGGTTGGTTCCAAGTCTTTGCTATTGTGAATAGTGCCACAAGAAACATACGTGTGCATGTGTCTTTATAGCAGCATGATTTATAATCCTTTGGCTATATACCCATTAATGGGATAGCTGGGTCAAATGGTATTTCTAGTTCTTGACCCTTCAGGAATCACCACACTGTCTTCCATAATGGTTGAACTAGTTTACAGTCCCATCAACAGTGTAAAAGCATTCCTATTTCCCCACATCCTCCCCAGCACCTATTGTTTCTTGACTTTTTAATGATCACCATTCTAACTGAAGTGAGATGGTATCTCACTGTGGTTTTGATTTGCATTTCTCTGATGGCCAGTGATGATGAGCACTTTTTCACGTGTCTGTTGGCTGCATAAATGTCTTCTTTTGAGAAGTGTCTGTTCATACACTTCACCCACTTTTTGATGGGGTTCTTTGATTTTTTCTTGTAAATTTTTTTAAGTTCTTTGTAGATTCTGGATATTAGCCCTTTGTCAGATGGGCAGATTGTAAAAATTTTCTCCCATTCTGTAGGTTGCCTGTTCACTCTGATGGTAGCAAATCAATAAACGTAATCCATCATATAAACAGAACCAAAGACAAAAACCACATGATTATCTCAATAGATGCAGAAAAGGCCTTCAACAAAATTCAACAGCCCTTCATGCTAAAAACTCTGAATATACTAGGTATTGATGGGACATATCTCAAAATAATAAGAGCTATTTATGAGAAACCCACAGCCAATATCATACTGAATGGGCAACAACTGGAAGTATTCCCTTTGAAAACTGGCACAAGACAGGGATACCCTCTCTCACCACTTCTATTCAACATAGTGTTGGAAGTTCTGGCCAGGGCAATCAGGCAGGAGAAAGAAATAAAGGGTATTCAATGAGGAAAAGAGGAAGTCAAATTGTCCCTGTTGTGGATGACGTGATTGTATATTTAGAAAACCCCATCAGCTTAGCCCCAAATCTCCTTAAGCTGATAAGCAACTTCAGCAAAGTCTCAGGATACAAAATCAATGTGCAAAAATCACAAGCTTCTTATACACCAGTAACAGACAAACAGAGAGCCAAATCATGAGTGAACTCTCATTCACAATTGCTAAAAAGAGAATAAAATACCCAGGAATCCAACATACAAGGGATGTGAAGGTCCTTTTCAAGAAGAAGTATAAGCCACTGCTCAACAAAACAAAAGAGGACACAAACAAATGGAAGAACATGCCATGCTCATGGATAGGAAGAATCAATATAATGAAAATGGCCATACTGCCGAAGGTAATTTGTAGATTCAATGCCATCCCCATCAAGGTACCAATGACTTTCTTTACAGAATTGGAAAAAATGACTTTAAAGTTCATATGGAACCAAAAAAGAGCCCGCATTTCCAAGACAATCCTAAGTCAAAAGAACAAAGCTGGAGGCATCATGCTACCTGACTTCAAACTATACTACAAGGCTACAGTAACCAAAACAGCATGGTACTGGTACCAAAACAGAGATAAAGACCAATGGAACAGAACAGAGTCCTCAGAAATAATACCACACATTTTCAACCATCTGATCTATGACAAATCTGACAAAAACAAGAAATGGGGGAAGAATTATCTATTTAACAAATGGTGCTGAGAAAACTGACTAGCCATATGTAGAAAGCTGAAGCTGGATCCCTCCCTTACACCTTATACAAAAATTAATTATAGATGGACTAAAGACTTAAACGTTAGACCTAAAACCATAAAAACCCTAGAAGAAAACCTAGGCAATACCATGCAGGACATAGGCATGAGCAAGGACTTCATGACTAAAACACCAAAAGCAATGGCAACAAAAGCCAAAATTGACAAATGAGATCTAATGAAACTAAAGAGCTTCTGCACAGCAAAAGTTTATCACATTTCAAACTTTAATTCTCTTTAAGGGAACATAGAAGTCAGCTACCTCTTTTTTACCCAAAAGCC
Source organism: Mandrillus leucophaeus (assembly GCF_000951045.1). NCBI lineage: Eukaryota > Metazoa > Chordata > Mammalia > Primates > Cercopithecidae > Mandrillus > Mandrillus leucophaeus. The sequence continues at coordinate 1,369,537 of NW_012108808.1, read as the reverse complement.
ACTAGTAAAAAGCTAAAACTTCCTTGGTTACTACAAGTAGAATTAAGAGGGAAAAAAAATAATTAAAAGGAAAGAGGCCAGGTGCTATGGCTCATGCCTGTAATCCCAGCACTTTGGAAGGCTGAGGCAGGCAGATCACTTAAGGTCAGAAGTTCAAGACTGGCCTTGCCAACATGGTGAAACCCAATCTCTACTAAATAACAAAAATTAGCTGGGTGTGGTGGTGCATGCCTGTAATCCCAGCTATTCAGGAGGCTGAGGCAGGAAGAATTGTTTGAGCCTGGGAGGCGGAGGTTGCAGTGAGCCAAGATAGCGCCACTGCTCTTCAGTCTGAGCAACAGAGTGGGACTCTGTCTCAAAAAAAAAAAAAAGGAAAGAAGGAGAAGTAGGCAGTAAAAAAGGAAGAAGCAAAGATAGACACACAAAAGCAAAACTATGGTATAAAACCCACAAATACTACCAACAATTATTGCTTCAGTGGCACAGATACATTACATTTCTGTTCTCTGATATACATCAGAGACAAAAGTGCCCAACTGACATATATCAAAGACAAAATAATTTTTGTGGGTTAATTTTATTTTATGGATGAATAAAAATCATGTTCATTTAATAAACATCAAAAACGTTGTTGGGAGAAAGGATGCAAAGGAAGTTAGAAAAAGAAGAGAACATACAGAAGATTAAACAAAACAAACGTTTATAACCTTTCCTCTGGAATTAAACCAGTGTTGACCAGTCATACAAAGGACATTTTTCTAAAAGTTCCCATTTCAGGCTTGACATTCCATTTGAATTTGATGTGTGTGTGTGTGTGTGCACTAGCACAAGGGAATTTTCAAATAAATGATTTCACTTGTTTAAATGTAATCACCTGACAGAAACTGTACCTTTAGTAGAGTAAGCTATATTCCGTATAAAAAAAAGGATAGCTTTAGATAAATACATCTTTTACTGAAATTAAAAAATTAATCTTTCTTTGTGAACTATGAGCACATTCATAATGAAAAGCTATGTATATAATGACAATATACCCATTTCCATAAGTAAAATATGCCATGTTCTTCCAAATGATATTTTTGTTATGACTCAGTCAGAGGGTTTTGATTATTTTTTCTAGAAGTATCTATGTGACATGAAGGTGATCCTAAACACTCCATAGTTATTTAAGAAATCAAGAAAATGGTAAATATTAAATACACTAAATAAAAACTCCCTCTAGGTAATCTTCAATCTTCCAGAAAGAGTCTAAATTATCATCCAATGCCAACAAGATTCATAAGCAGTTGCAGAAATGAGCAGTAGGACAAAGAAAGAATACAATGTCTATACTATTTTACTGCATCTTTCTTTTTCTTCTTCTGTTTCTTTTTTTTTAAATTTGACGGTTTGCCTTCAGAGAGTTCCAAAACATGATTTTTAAAAATTACAGTTATTGTTCACTTACTTCATTGCCTTCCAATTCAAAAAACTCAAACTTCACAGAAATTCTGTACTGGGTTGGTGCAACCACTTGCCACACACAGTTCTTATTAGGAGGATACTCCTTGGGCCAGCCAGGGGTGGTTATGGTGCCGTTAAGTTTGGTAAGAAGTCCACCACAAGCGGCTAGAAGAAAAGAAAAGAAAAAGATATATTCTCCCCATAAAGTCACCCACTTCTTAGCACCTGTCCATTAATTAATACCAAAACACCTCAGCACTAAATTTCAACCATCTTCTGGATTTTAAAATCCAGAAATGGCAGTCTCTGTTCCTTGGTCTTTGTACAAGTACTGTACTCATAAAATCTCATTTTTAAAGTGTTATTTTGTAGCTTAAGAGCCGAGAATATTATGGCCGTACTAAATTTTAGTAGCTTTAAAGTAGGGGGAGCAATTTAAAAAGAGGAAAAAAGCCTGGATCTCAGTTTTCTTATCTTTAGAGTTGGTCTAAGAATATCTTGTAGTGCCTTGGCCACTGTAGAATTAAGGAAAAAATAATATTTTTTTTTGTCAGAATTGAGAAGGGTGTTAGGAGATTTAAGGAAAGTATACATGTAAAGCATGATATAGGCTGATGTAATAAAACCGAATCAATTGTTCATTTCCTCAAACTTTTTTTCAAAGACAAGTAACTCGATATTACCTGAGCTACCAGACAAGATAAATTAAGGTAAATAGAACATATTTGTTACTCGAAAAAGTCCCATTTAAATACTGATTTTCTTTTTAAATAGATCTATGATGATCTACTTTTAAAAGGTTCTATTTAAATTTCCTCTCTTCCTTATTGACAGTGAAATTAGCAAAATCAAGGTATCCAAAAGCAAGCTGAGTGAAAAGAACATATGCTGTACACTGTTCATAATTAATTCCTAAGGAATCAAGAGTTACCTAACATAACTGGTCCCTTTTTTATCTTTGTCCATGTATATGTGTGTGTGTGTGTGTGTGTGTGTATACATATATACATATATGCTATATTTATGAGTATATACAAACACTACCTGTACATTTACTTTTACCACTTTCTTGGTAAATTACAATAAAGTAAGTATTTCTAGTTGCTCCACAGAAACAGTAGTCTTGTTATTTTTTGGTTGTCTCATATACAATGTCCTCTTTTAAAAATATACTGCTTCATTACTAGGTCTTTTTTATTCTGGTAAAGGGGGAAAATTAGTAGTTTAATAGGTGGGACAGAGACTTCTGGAGGTCAAATAGGAAAGTTCAAACTTTTAAAAAGAAACAGGAAGTCTCTGATTTTTGCTGAATAGGTCAGCAGAGGGGTATGCATTAAGCAAATAATGCTTTCCCCTTTGCCACTTATTATATCCTCTATTACAGGTACAGTAGAAAACAGGTGCTCATTTTCAGAGGACTAACATTTTGGAGGGAGACACCAACAGTAAGCCAATAAATACATAAATATAAATAATGTTAAACTGCTACACATTCTATGAAGATGTACTTTGCCGAAATTTTTAAAGAGGAATAAAGGAGGAATAGACGGAGGAAGAAAGATCTTCCAATTCATCCTGCCTGTAATAGCGGTATGGGGCCTGTAATAGGATGGAGGTAGGGAAAATAAAAAAGAGTTAGCTTTAAAATCTGAAGGAAGAGATCATAGGCAATGATAACAAAACATTGTACACGGAACCTCATCTTAGAATGTAAATAGGAAATGCAGATAACCATGACAAATATGTCTTTTAAAAAAATCAATCATTTATTAATAAAACACATATTTATATACTGCTTTATGCCTGACTGTGCTAGATGTTAGAGATGTACAGATGATTCTGACTCAGGACTTCTCATTTTAATAAGGGAGACATACCTATAGACTATATTAAGAAAAGATAAAAACAAATGATGGATAGATGGATGGGTGAAGAAATGGGAGGATGAATAGATAGATAGATGGGTGAGTGAAATTCTAGATCTAGATAGAGACGGAAATATATCTAGATATATTAACATACATGTACATGGTGGGCTGGTATGACAGACGAATGAATGAATGATGGTAGGATGGATAGATAAAAATCTAGATCTAGACAGAGATAGTTACAGATATATTAATATATACAAACACAGTGGCCTGGTGAATGGATGGATGGATGGATGGATGAAAGGAAGGATGGATATAAAACTAGGTCTAGATGTAGATTTATGTATAGATGAATCTAGATAGAAACGGATATAGATAAATTTATTTATATATGTGTATATATGTGAAATGGTTTGGCTGTTTCCCCACCCAAATCTCATCTTGAATGATAGCTCCCATAATTCCCACATGTCATGGGAAGGATCTGGTGGGAGGTAACTGAATCATGGTGGAGGGAGTCTTTTCCATGCTGTTCTCAAAATAGTGAGAAAGTCTTACAAAATCTGATGGTTTTATAAAAAGGAGTCCCCTGCACATGCTCTCTGGCCTGCTGCCACATACGACATGCCTTTGCTCTTCTTTCGTCTTCTCCCATGACTGTGAGGCCTCCCCAGCCATGTGGAACTGTGAGTACATTAAATCTCTTTCCATTATAAATCACCCAGTCTTGGGTATGTTTTCATTAGCATAATAAATATGTTAATGTGTCTGTATTAGCAGCGTGAGAATGGACTAATACAGTGTGTTTTACATAAGTAAACAAGGTGGTCTGGTAGTCAAAGGAGGAAAGGATCGATTCTGTAACAAGAATCCAGGTGAGGTTTCACATCAGCTGTGACTATGAATTGAGTCTTACTAATTGAAGAAAGGGGTCACTATAGGATAAAGGGAAGGAAAGAGGAAAACAGATAGAGAATGACAATATAAGAAATAAAGAATTGTGGGGGGTGGGGGTCCAGGAAGGAGTGCAGTCATACCTTCACAGGTCCTCCTGTCTGGGCCCAGCTCATAGCCAGGCTCACAGGCGCACTGGTAACTGCCCAGGGTGTTCAGACATCGCTGCTCACAGCCTCCACGGTCAGGTTTGGCACATTCGTCTTCCTCTATGAAAATGGCCATAGTTACAGAACAACTATACATATATATATACATATGTATGTATGTGAAATGGTTTGGCTATGTCCCTACCCAAATCTCATCTTGAATGATAGCTCCCATAATTCTCACGTGTCATGGGAGGGACCTAGTGAGAGGTAACTGAATCATGGTTGCGGGGGTCATTTCCATGTTGTTCATATATATATATATATGAGGGTGCAAATCTTTCTAAAAAACTACCATGCTTAATGGTTCCAAATAAAATGGAAACAATTCTTTGCTTCCATTGCTTCTATCAACAAAGGAGCAGGAACAACGTATCAGCCCCTAATGGATAATGTATAAATTTCATGTTGCTGCTACCTAAGCATTGTCAAAGAACCCAGAGAAGGCCTGGAAACCTATAGCTTGGCCAACTGAAGATCACTTTATCTCAGACTCAGTGTGTGTTTTTCTGAATTTGAAGTCAAACGAGGATAATGAAGCCTAGGCTTTTTTCAGAATGAAATTTAAAAACTTACTAAAAAGCATAGCTTCAGCAATGCTGATTTTACATTATAACTTGATAGAAATATCCGCAAAAATTCTTTTAAAGAAATATCATTATTAAGAAATAGATTGTGGTGAACATAAATTAAAAAGTATAAAATTCAGAAATTGACTGGATCTCTTTAAATTTAAACATTGTGTTTCTTACATAGACATTTTGCTCCAGAAAATATGATAACCCCATATTTTAATAAATATATATACTGTATAATTGTATATTAAAACACAAAATATACATAAATTATTTATATATATAATATATACTATTTTTAAAAATGTATATGACCAGATACTCCATAATCTCACTCTTCAGGAATAATCTAATGTGAGACCAATAGTAAACATTCTCTGAAGAAATTATGCATCAGCAACACACTAAGCATTTTGATAAATAAATGAATATCACATGAAAGAAGCTTAATAGCATGTTTCTTCTATGAAATATATCACATACAGAAAATTTCAAACACGTAAATGGAGATTTTAATGAATTCTTTTAATGCCTGTAGTAAAAGTGCCAAGTTTTTCTACCTTGCAATTCCTATAATGAATAAAATAGCTCCCAAGGAAAAATCCACTACACTGTTCTTCTTTAAATTATGGCAATATTTGCATATCTGTTACTCTAAGTTTTGCAATACACAATTGAATCCTTTATCCTATCCTATATCATTTATCCTATAAAAATCAATATGGAGGAAAATTTTGTTTTCTCTTCCCATAGAAAAATTTTATTCTATAATGACACACAACATAAGTGTCAATGAATTTCCTAAATCCATATGTGATGTTAACATTTTCACCACAATATTTGCTTTCTTTTCGCCTCACAATACATGCAAAATATGGAACATAAGAATAAACTGAAATGTAGTTATGCAATTCAGAATCAAAGCTGATCAGAGATAATTGTTTGTCAAAAAGACATTTTAGATATCAGAATATTCTACTAACGGGGCCATAAATTATTTCCAATGTGGGGGAAGACTAGTCTGAAAGGGAGTAATGCTGGCACCTGGAAACAAATAGATAAACTTCATGTCAGTAACCTTCTTCTGTTCATGAATTCTTGGTTGGTTATTTGCATTACAAATATTTTCTTTCTATCTGTATATTCTTTTTTGGAACTTGCTGTTTTGACTATTTCATAAAAAACAGATGGTAGAATATCCTAATGGAATTCCTACCCTGTGCTACAAAGTTCTAAACTCTAGTATTTTGTTAATAACCTTTTCTATCAAAACTCTCCAAAATACCCTTATTCATATTCAACTTTCAATACAACTTTTTCTAGTTCTCCCCAATTCAAAGCTAAATGTTACAATTATACTTGATAAAGAAAATCTCACATTTGAAAATTATTTCAAATTACCTTTAAAAAAGTTAGCAGCAAACCCTGCTTTGTTCACAGTTCCATCAGAAACAAACTTCATCCACAAAGTATTGGAGGTAGATCTTATATCTTCAGGTTTGTCATAACCACAGAAACGCCCTATCAAAGGGCTATTTTCACTGGTTCCATCTCTAACTTCCAGGTAGTCATAAGCACAGTTGTCATGCCTTTCAATCTGCAACAGAAAATAATATGTGAACATATACGTTTATAGATAAAATATTTTCTGTAGGAGGTTAGATGTCTTCTCAGTGCCATACTTTTGATTTGTTAATACAAAAAGTTATTTGTATCAAATGAGTATACTTGAATGTTTCTCATGAGTGTATGAGTGTACACTGTAATAGCCACGAACAAAGAATGTTATTCTAGTGGACAGGGAAGGATAAAAAATAACTATGAAACAGTACATTCACATGAGTCAGGATCAACAGAAATTAATTGCCTTTTAAAAGAAAATTAAACTACAAGTAGGAATTCTTTATTTAATAGAGGCTGAAAAAAATCCAAAATTAAAAATTATCACTAAAAATCAGGGCCAGATATGCTGCTACAAGTAATATATAATTTCTTCTGAATCATAATTATAAAAATTGCTCCACAGTCTTTCAATAAAATCATTATTTTATTCCTAGAAAATTTGGATTCAAATTCTCTGCACAAATGTAGCACTATTTTTGGTTATAAATCTCTTTTTGAAAGGCAAATCTGATAATATGGGATTACTGTTCTTCCTTAGTCTATTGAATTCTCTCTCCATAATTAACCTGGTTGTGTAGAGAAAGACTACTACATAGTAGAATCAACAGTGGTTTTCTCTATCCCAAGGAAATATGGCCTTGTTTGGATGAGGCTTTTTACCTCAACACACTCCTCTCAGCCCAGATAATCAGGGGAAACTCAATCTGTTTCCTTAAAAACTGAATGCAAATATTAGGTCAGACTATTAGCCTATGACACTTTATGGGGGAACTACATGTTCATGGACCCATGTTTCAGCCTTGAGCTTCTAAAAACAAACCAACAAAAAAATCAAAATTTATAAATTGTTTTAAAAATTGTAAGACAATTTTTATGTAAAATTCTTGCTTTTCACCTTTTACAGAAGTTGACCACTAGAGTTAAGTCTTCATAGATTCACCTGCTTATTAGTTATTTAAAACTAGAAAGCAAAGACATCTACAATGAAAACACCATGAAAAGTATCAAACGTTGTCAATTATTACTCAACATACAATTCACTAGTTTATGGAACTCTGTTACTAGTGTTAAGGAATACACAGAATGTCATGAAATATCGGGGAATGTCCACGGAACTGCAACTTGAACACATGAAACCATGAAACTGCTGGTATAGTTGGTGGAAAAATCTGTTTTCTGCCTTATCAATACACTAACAATAATAGTCTTCAAATTAGATAGTATAAAGACAAACAAACAAAAACTCTTTGAAGCACAGATTTAGTTAGAACTAGGTACTACATTTGCTGCTTCCTAGTCACAAAATACTCAGTGCCTAGTCTCCACTAGGCACTCTCCCTGCTTGGTATGCATCATTCAGAAAAATGTCAAATAACCTTGTCCTCCTGGTGCTTGCATTCTACTGATGAGTAGCCAGAAAAGGAACAATAAACAAAATAAATAATTAAATCATAAAATGTTAGAAAGTCATCAATTCAATGGGAAAACAGAAAGCATAGCAAGATAAGAAGTGTGAGAAGATGTCTATGGCCTTACCACTCTGAAGGTTCCTGATATGATCTGATCTCAGAAATTAATTAAGAACAGGCCTGGTTAGTATCTAGAGGAGAGAAGTACGAGAAGTTGGGTTGGGGAGAGAAGGCTGTAATTTTAAGTTAGGTGCTCACTGGGTACCTTTCATAAATCCATATTTTTCCTAAAAATAAATTCTTTGGTGTGTGTGCAATTATGGGAATAAATGGAAAATATTTATATAAAGAATATCTAATTTTAAAAGCACTTTTTAAAACTGTAACTCAATTGGTCACCAGGGTGACAAGCCCAATTTGGCCAAATATATATATATAAAAAATACATATGAATATATATAATATATGTATATATTATATATACACACATATATTTTATGCACACACACATATACACACATATATAATACATATATAATCTATACACACATATACATATATAATATATACACACATATACATATATAATATATACACATATACATATATAATATATACACATATACATCTATAATATATACACACATATTATACATATATAATATATACACACATATTATACATATATATATATAAAACCTCTTATCTCAGTCTTTAATAGAATCCCTTCAAAACCAGGGTTTTCTGTAAATATGAGAACATTTCCAGGTGGCCAAAGGTTGTTCTTGGTCAAGGGGACAACATAGAAAATAATATATCCGATTTCAAGTTGTAGAGTTTCATAACAGAATAAACGACAAAAGCTGTAGACAAAATAAGCAAAGGTCTTGGCAAACCAAACTATCCTCCCCTGCTTAAAGCAGCACAGAATGAACTACACCTGATTCACAAATCATATTGGAAGAGGGGGGAGAAAGAATGAGATAGAAAACCACAAGAATTGAGAATACACAATGAAGGAAGCAACATCTTGTACTAGAAGGTCCATTAATAAAAATAATATTACAGCCAGGTGCAGTGGGTCACCCCTGTAATCCCAGGACTTTGGGAGGTCTTGGCAGGTGGATCACATGGTCAGAAGTTCAAGACCAGCCTGGCCAAGATAGTGAAACCCCGTCTCTACTAAAAATACAAAACAATTAGCCGGGCATGGTGGCGGGCACCTGTAATCCCAGCTACTTAGGAGGCTGAGGCAGAGAATTGCTTGAACCAAGGAGATGGAGGCTGCAGTGGCTGAGATCGCGCAACTGCACTCCAGCCTGAGCAACAGACCTAGACTCCATCTCAAAAAAAAATAAAATAATAATAATGATAATATTACATTGCTTCATATTAGAAACCAGGCTACAGTGTAAAAATTAAAAAGGTTAATTACAAAGGGTTTCAATTACTATTTAAAGAATATTATTATTAAAAATTATGGTACTAACAGGGAAGACAGCATAGCTCCCATTGGAAATGAAACTCAAAATTTCAGATTTCTTCAATGACTAAAAAAAGAAATAGGATAATTTATATTGCCTGGTCTATAAAACTCACTCTATTCCTTTAATAGATATGCAATCATTCACTTTACATTTTAATTTACAGTGAATTCACTGGTTACTTAGTAAAAATTGGAATTTTAACTATTTTATATGATACACAAAGAGTAAATATTTCACAGGTAAAAATAGCTAATTATAGGGTTAAATTCACTAGTATATATTTATGCATTACATATTATTTACATATTAAATATGTACCTGGTATTTGGGGTAACAACATTTTCACATAGTGAATGCCATAGATGTTGAGTTGCCTAGAAAATAATATGTGCCTCATCTACACGAATTTATGATATATGGAAATACATTATATCTTTACAACAACAATTCTAGACATCTCATCAATTACCTGAATGGTCTTCAGTTACTTATTTTTCCAGTTTAATCCTAAATGCAAGGCTTGCACAGTGAATTTGCTCCATTTTTACTAATTATAATTATACTTCATCAGCTACATCAACACATGAGTAATAACAATGAGCACAAATGAATGTTTGAGTTACTTTATTTGTGTCATTTGTGCAATAGTTTCTTGAGCTATATCAAATTACTTCATCAATTAATATATGGAATGGATAGAAGTAAATATGGTTGAAACTAAAATGTGAAACAAGTCTGTTGATGTTATGCCAGTAACTTTAAGCTTCATCAGTAAAAGAACACCAAAAGCAATGATTTATACAAAGAAAGAATGAAAGAGAAAGAAACAAAGAAAAGAAAGGAGAGGAAGGAAGAAAGGAAGGAAGGAAAGAAGGAAGGAAGGAAGGAAAAGAAGGAAGGAAGGAAGGAAAGAAGGAAGGAAGGAAGGAAGGAAGGGAAGGAAGGAAGGAAGGAAGGAAGGAAGGAAG